>NC_136264.1:201924402-202208742 GCF_964187855.1 Myxine glutinosa | reverse complement strand
ATGTACTTTATGAACATATCCACATTCTTAATGGTATGTACTTTATAAACATATCGACATTCTTAATGGTATGTACTTTATAAACATATCGACATTCTTAATGGTATGTACTTTATAAACATATCCACATTCTTAATGGTATGTACTTTATAAACATATCGACATTCTTAATGGTATGTACTTTATAAACACTAGGGCATGCCCGTACTATATATATATCTAAAATTATATCCCCCCCCCCCTCTATTTATATGAAATGGTTTGGTTCATGAAATGTTTTGGTCCATTCGCAACGCCAAAGCGAACGGCGAACGCTTTACATGAAATGGTTTGGTCCATGAAATGTTTTGGTACATTCGCAACGCCAAAGCGAACGGCGAACGGCTTGCGAGTACAGTGACAATCCCCCCCCCCCCCCTCTATTTACATGAAATGGTTTTAATTAGTTTTAAAACATAGTTTAACGCCAACATAGCGGCAACATAGTTTGCCAACGTGAAATAAATGAATACGCTCTCAAATGTGCCGTCAGAGGCAGAGTGTGTTCGCCACGTTCGGCACACGCGATAGCTCGCTGCTCTCTGATTGGTTGAATCGTTTTTTGGACATAGCTCGGTAAGTAATTGTCCGATTAATATGAAACCTTGAAAAGGCACATCCTCGGGTCCCCAGCAATATACCTGGCAAGTTTAAAGTATATCGGACCGGTAGTTGTTGAGAAACAGCGGTCGCATACACACACACACACACACAGACAGAGATTAGTGGAATTATAGATAGATATCGACATTCTTAATGGTATGTACTTTATAAACATATCCACATTCTTAATGGAATGTACTTTATAAACATATCGACATTCTTAATGGTATGTACTTTATAAACATATCCACATTCTTAATGGTATGTACTTTATAAACATATCCACATTCTTAATGGTATGTACTTTATAAACATATCCACATTCTTAATGGTATGTACTTCATAAACATATCCACATTCTTAATGCTATGTACTTTATAAACATATCCACATTCTTAATGGTATGTACTTTATGAACATATCCACATTCTTAATGGTATGTACTTTATAAACATATCCACATTCTTAATGGTACGTACTTTATAAACATATCCACATTCTTAATGGTATGTACTTTATAAACATATCTACATTCTTAATGGTATGTACTTTATAAACATATCCACATTCTTAATGGTACATACTTTATAAACATATCTACATTCTTAATGGTACATACTTTATAAACATATCTACATTCTTAATGGTATGTACTTTATAAACATATCCACATTCTTAATGGTATGTACTTTATAAACATATCCACATTCTTAATGGTATGTACTTTATAAACATATCTACATTCTTAATGGTATGTACTTTATAAACATATCCACATTCTTAATGGTATGTACTTTATAAACATATCCACATTCTTAATGGTATGTACTTTATAAACATAGCCACATTCTTAATGGTATGTACTTGATGAACATATCCACATTCTTAATGTTATGTACTTTATAAACATATCCACATTCTTTATGGTATGTACTTGATGAACATATCCACATTCTTAATGGTACGTACTTTTCAACATATCCACATTCTTAATTGTATGTACTTTATAAACATATCTACATTCTTAATGGTATGTACTTTATAAACATATCCACATTCTTAATTGTATGTACTTTATAAACATATCTACATTCTTAATGGTATGTACTTTATAAACATATCCACATTCTTAATGGTATGTACTTTATAAACATATCCACATTCTTATGGTATGTACTTTATGAACATATCCACATCCTTAATGGTATGTACTTTATAAACATATCTACATTCTTAATGGTATGTACTTTATAAACATATCTACATTCTTAATAGTATGTACTTTATAAACATATCCACATTCTTAATTGTATGTACTTTATAAACATATCTACATTCTTAATGGTATGTACTTTATAAACATATCCACATTCTTAATGGTATGTACTTTATAAACATATCCACATTCTTAATGGTATGTACTTTATGAACATATCCACATCCTTAATGGTATGTACTTTATAAACATATCCACATTCTTAATGGTATGTACTTTATAAACATATCCACATTCTTAATGGTATGTACTTTATAAACATATCCACATTCTTAATGGTATGTACTTTATAAACATATCTACATTCTTAATGGTATGTATTCATAAACATATCCACATTCTTAATGGTATGTACTTTATAAACATATCCACATTCTTAATGGTATGTACTTTATAAACATATCCACATTCTTAATGGTATGTACTTTATAAACATATCTACATTCTTAATGGTATGTACTTTATAAACATATCCACATTCTTAATGGTATGTACTTTATAAACATATCCACATTCTTAATGGTATGTACTTTATAAACATATCCACATTCTTAATGGTATGTACTTTATAAACATATCTACATTCTTAATGGTATGTACTTTATAAACATATCCACATTCTTAATGGTATGTACTTTATAAACATATCTACATTCTTAATGGTATGTACTTTATAAACATATCCACATTCTTAATGGTATGTACTTTATAAACATATCCACATTCTTAATGGTATGTACTTTATAAACATATCCACATTCTTAATGGTATGTACTTTATAAACATATCCACATTCTTAATGGTATGTACTTTATAAACATATCCACATTCTTAATGGTATGTACTTTATAAACATATCCACATTCTTAATGGTATGTACTTTATAAACATATCAACATTCTTAATGGTATGTACTTTATAAACATATCCACATTCTTAATGGTATGTACTTTATAAACATATCCACATTCTTAATGGTACGTACTTTATAAACATATCTACATGCTTAATGGTATGTACTTTATAAACATATCTACATTCTTAATGGTATGTACTTTATAAACATATCCACATTCTTAATGGTATGTACTTCATAAACATATCCACATACTTAATGGTATGTACTTTATAAACATATCCACATACTTAATGGTATGTACTTTATAAACATATCTACATTCTTAATGGTACGTACTTTATAAACATATCCACATTCTTAATGGTATGTACTTTATAAACATATCTACATTCTTAATGGTATGTACTTTATAAACATATCCACATTCTTAATGGTACATACTTTATAAACATATCTACATTCTTAATGGTACATACTTTATAAACATATCTACATTCTTAATGGTATGTACTTTATAAACATATCCACATTCTTAATGGTATGTACTTTATAAACATATCCACATTCTTAATGGTATGTACTTTATAAACATATCTACATTCTTAATGGTATGTACTTTATAAACATATCCACATTCTTAATGGTATGTACTTTATAAACATATCCACATTCTTAATGGTATGTACTTTATAAACATATCCACATTCTTAATGGTATGTACTTGATGAACATATCCACATTCTTAATGGTATGTACTTTATAAACATATCCACATTCTTTATGGTATGTACTTGATGAACATATCCACATTCTTAATGGTACGTACTTTTCAACATATCCACATTCTTAATTGTATGTACTTTATAAACATATCTACATTCTTAATGGTATGTACTTTATAAACATATCCACATTCTTAATTGTATGTACTTTATAAACATATCTACATTCTTAATGGTATGTACTTTATAAACATATCCACATTCTTAATGGTATGTACTTTATAAACATATCCACATTCTTATGGTATGTACTTTATGAACATATCCACATCCTTAATGGTATGTACTTTATAAACATATCTACATTCTTAATGGTATGTACTTTATAAACATATCTACATTCTTAATAGTATGTACTTTATAAACATATCCACATTCTTAATTGTATGTACTTTATAAACATATCCACATTCTTAATTGTATGTACTTTATAAACATATCGACATTCTTAATGGTATGTACTTTATGAACATATCCACATTCTTAATGGTATGTACTTTATGAACATATCCACATTCTTAATGGTATGTACTTTATAAACATATCGACATTCTTAATGGTATGTACTTTATAAACATATCCACATTCTTAATGGTATGTACTTTATAAACATATCGACATTCTTAATGGTATGTACTTTATAAACATATCGACATTCTTAATGGTATGTACTTTATAAACATATCGACATTCTTAATGGTATGTACTTTATAAACATATCGACATTCTTAATGGTATGTACTTTATAAACATATCGACATTCTTAATGGTATGTACTTTATAAACATATCTACATTCTTAATGGTATGTACTTTATAAACATATCTACATTCTTAATGGTATGTACTTTATAAACATATCCACATTCTTAATGGTATGTACTTTATGAACATATCCACATTCTTAATGGTATGTACTTTATAAACATATCCACATTCTTAATGGTATGTACTTTATAAACATATCGACATTCTTAATGGTATGTACTTTTTAAACATATCGACATTCTTAATGGTATGTACTTTATAAACATATCCACATTCTTAATGGTATGTACTTTATAAACATATCCACATTCATAATGGTATGTACTTTATAAACATATCCACATTCTTAATGGTATGTACTTTATGAACATATCCACATTCTTAATGGCATGTACTTTATAAACATATCCACATTCTTAATGGTATGTACTTTATAAACATATCGACATTCTTAATGGTATGTACTTTATAAACATATCGACATTCTTAATGGTATGTACTTTATAAACATATCTTCATTCTTAATGGTATGTACTTTATAAACATATCCACATTCTTAATGGTATGTACTTTATAAACATATCCACATTCTTAATGGTATGTACTTTATAAACATATCGACATTCTTAATGGTATGTACTTTATAAACATATCGACATTCTTAATGGTATGTACTTTATAAACATATCGACATTCTTAATAGTATGTACTTTATAAACATATCGACATTCTTAATAGTATGTACTTTATAAACATATCCACATTCTTAATGGTATGTACTTTATGAACATATCCACATTCTTAATGGTATGTACTTTATAAACATATCGACATTCTTAATGGTATGTACTTTATAAACATATCGACATTCTTAATGGTATGTACTTTATAAACATATCCACATTCTTAATGGTATGTACTTTATAAACATATCGACATTCTTAATGGTATGTACTTTATAAACACTAGGGCATGCCCGTACTATATATATATCTAAAATTATATCCCCCCCCCCCCCCTCTATTTATATTAAATGGTTTGGTTCATGAAATGTTTTGGTCCATTCGCAACGCCAAAGCGAACGGCGAACGCTTTACATGAAATGGTTTGGTCCATGAAATGTTTTGGTACATTCGCAACGCCAAAGCGAACGGCGAACGGCTTGCGAGTACAGTGACAATCCCCCCCCCCCTCTATTTACATGAAATGGTTTTAATTAGTTTTAAAACATAGTTTAACGCCAACATAGCGGCAACATAGTTTGCCAACGTGAAATAAATGAATACGCTCTCAAATGTGCCGTCCGAGGCAGAGTGTGTTCGCCACGTTCGGCACACGCGATAGCTCGCTGCTCTCTGATTGGTTGAATCGTTTTTTGGACATAGCTCGCTAAGTAATTGTCCGATTAATATGAAACCTTGAAAAGGCACATCCTCGGGTCCCCAGCAATATACCTGGCAAGTTTAAAGTATATCGGACCGGTAGTTGTTGAGAAACAGCGGTCGCATACACACACACACACACACAGACAGAGATTAGTGGAATTATAGATAGATATCGACATTCTTAATGGTATGTACTTTATAAACATATCCACATTCTTAATGGAATGTACTTTATAAACATATCGACATTCTTAATGGTATGTACTTTATAAACATATCCACATTCTTAATGGTATGTACTTTATAAACATATCCACATTCTTAATGGTATGTACTTTATAAACATATCCACATTCTTAATGGTATGTACTTCATAAACATATCCACATTCTTAATGCTATGTACTTTATAAACATATCCACATTCTTAATGGTATGTACTTTATGAACATATCCACATTCTTAATGGTATGTACTTTATAAACATATCCACATTCTTAATGGTACGTACTTTATAAACATATCCACATTCTTAATGGTATGTACTTTATAAACATATCTACATTCTTAATGGTATGTACTTTATAAACATATCCACATTCTTAATGGTACATACTTTATAAACATATCTACATTCTTAATGGTACATACTTTATAAACATATCTACATTCTTAATGGTATGTACTTTATAAACATATCCACATTCTTAATGGTATGTACTTTATAAACATATCCACATTCTTAATGGTATGTACTTTATAAACATATCTACATTCTTAATGGTATGTACTTTATAAACATATCCACATTCTTAATGGTATGTACTTTATAAACATATCCACATTCTTAATGGTATGTACTTTATAAACATAGCCACATTCTTAATGGTATGTACTTGATGAACATATCCACATTCTTAATGGTATGTACTTTATAAACATATCCACATTCTTTATGGTATGTACTTGATGAACATATCCACATTCTTAATGGTACGTACTTTTCAACATATCCACATTCTTAATTGTATGTACTTTATAAACATATCTACATTCTTAATGGTATGTACTTTATAAACATATCCACATTCTTAATTGTATGTACTTTATAAACATATCTACATTCTTAATGGTATGTACTTTATAAACATATCCACATTCTTAATGGTATGTACTTTATAAACATATCCACATTCTTATGGTATGTACTTTATGAACATATCCACATCCTTAATGGTATGTACTTTATAAACATATCTACATTCTTAATGGTATGTACTTTATAAACATATCTACATTCTTAATAGTATGTACTTTATAAACATATCCACATTCTTAATTGTATGTACTTTATAAACATATCTACATTCTTAATGGTATGTACTTTATAAACATATCCACATTCTTAATGGTATGTACTTTATAAACATATCCACATTCTTAATGGTATGTACTTTATGAACATATCCACATCCTTAATGGTATGTACTTTATAAACATATCCACATTCTTAATGGTATGTACTTTATAAACATATCCACATTCTTAATGGTATGTACTTTATAAACATATCCACATTCTTAATGGTATGTACTTTATAAACATATCTACATTCTTAATGGTATGTACTTCATAAACATATCCACATTCTTAATGGTATGTACTTTATAAACATATCCACATTCTTAATGGTATGTACTTTATAAACATATCCACATTCTTAATGGTATGTACTTTATAAACATATCTACATTCTTAATGGTATGTACTTTATAAACATATCCACATTCTTAATGGTATGTACTTTATAAACATATCCACATTCTTAATGGTATGTACTTTATAAACATATCCACATTCTTAATGGTATGTACTTTATAAACATATCTACATTCTTAATGGTATGTACTTTATAAACATATCCACATTCTTAATGGTATGTACTTTATAAACATATCTACATTCTTAATGGTATGTACTTTATAAACATATCCACATTCTTAATGGTATGTACTTTATAAACATATCCACATTCTTAATGGTATGTACTTTATAAACATATCCACATTCTTAATGGTATGTACTTTATAAACATATCCACATTCTTAATGGTATGTACTTTATAAACATATCCACATTCTTAATGGTATGTACTTTATAAACATATCCACATTCTTAATGGTATGTACTTTATAAACATATCAACATTCTTAATGGTATGTACTTTATAAACATATCCACATTCTTAATGGTATGTACTTTATAAACATATCCACATTCTTAATGGTACGTACTTTATAAACATATCTACATGCTTAATGGTATGTACTTTATAAACATATCTACATTCTTAATGGTATGTACTTTATAAACATATCCACATTCTTAATGGTATGTACTTCATAAACATATCCACATACTTAATGGTATGTACTTTATAAACATATCCACATACTTAATGGTATGTACTTTATAAACATATCTACATTCTTAATTGTATGTACTTTATAAACATATCCACATTCTTAATGGTATGTACTTTATAAACACATCCACATTCGTAATGGTATGTACTTTATAAACATATCTACATTCTTAATGGTATGTACTTTATGAACATATCCACATTCTTAATGGTACATACTTTATAAACATATCTACATTATTAATGGTACATACTTTATAAACATATCTACATTATTAATGGTATGTACTTTATAAACATATCCACATTCTTAATGGTATGTACTTTATAAACATATCCACATTCTTAATGGTATGTACTTTATAAACATATCTACATTCTTAATGGTACATACTTTATAAACATATCCACATTCTTAATGGTATGTACTTTATAAACATATCCACATTCTTAATGGTATGTACTTTATAAACATATCGACATTCTTAATGGTATGTACTTTATAAACATATCGACATTCTTAATGGTATGTACTTTATAAACATATCGACATTCTTAATAGTATGTACTTTATAAACATATCGACATTCTTAATAGTATGTACTTTATAAACATATCCACATTCTTAATGGTATGTACTTTATGAACATATCCACATTCTTAATGGTATGTACTTTATAAACATATCGACATTCTTAATGGTATGTACTTTATAAACATATCGACATTCTTAATGGTATGTACTTTATAAACATATCCACATTCTTAATGGTATGTACTTTATAAACATATCCACATTCTTAATGGTATGTACTTTATAAACACTAGGGCATGCCCGTACTATATATATATCTAAAATTATATCCCCCCCCCCTCTATTTATATGAAATGGTTTGGTTCATGAAATGTTTTGGTCCATTCGCAACGCCAAAGCGAACGGCGAACGCTTTACATGAAATGGTTTGGTCCATGAAATGTTTTGGTCCATTCGCAACGCCAAAGCGAACGGCGAACGGCTTGCGAGTACAGTGACAATCCCCCCCCCCCCCTCTATTTACATGAAATGGTTTTAATTAGTTTTAAAACATAGTTTAACGCCAACATAGCGGCAACATAGTTTGCCAACGTGAAATAAATGAATACGCTCTCAAATGTGCCGTCCGAGGCAGAGTGTGTTCGCCACGTTCGGCACACGCGATAGCTCGCTGCTCTCTGATTGGTTGAATCGTTTTTTGGACATAGCTCGGTAAGTAATTGTCCGATTAATATGAAACCTTGAAAAGGCACAGCCTCGGGTCCCCAGCAATATACCTGGCAAGTTTAAAGTATATCGGACCGGTAGTTGTCGAGAAACAGCGGTCGCATACACACACACACACACACAGAGACAGAGATTAGTGGAATTATAGATAGATATCGACATTCTTAATGGTATGTACTTTATAAACATATCCACATTCTTAATGGAATGTACTTTATAAACATATCGACATTCTTAATGGTATGTACTTTATAAACATATCCACATTCTTAATGGTATGTACTTTATAAACATATCCACATTCTTAATGGTATGTACTTTATAAACATATCCACATTCTTAATGGTATGTACTTCATAAACATATCCACATTCTTAATGCTATGTACTTTATAAACATATCCACATTCTTAATGGTATGTACTTTATGAACATATCCACATTCTTAATGGTATGTACTTTATAAACATATCCACATTCTTAATGGTACGTACTTTATAAACATATCCACATTCTTAATGGTATGTACTTTATAAACATATCTACATTCTTAATGGTATGTACTTTATAAACATATCCACATTCTTAATGGTACATACTTTATAAACATATCTACATTCTTAATGGTACATACTTTATAAACATATCTACATTCTTAATGGTATGTACTTTATAAACATATCCACATTCTTAATGGTATGTACTTTATAAACATATCTACATTCTTAATGGTATGTACTTTATAAACATATCCACATTCTTAATGGTATGTACTTTATAAACATATCCACATTCTTAATGGTATGTACTTTATAAACATATCCACATTCTTAATGGTATGTACTTGATGAACATATCCACATTCTTAATGGTATGTACTTTATAAACATATCCACATTCTTTATGGTATGTACTTGATGAACATATCCACATTCTTAATGGTACGTACTTTTCAACATATCCACATTCTTAATTGTATGTACTTTATAAACATATCTACATTCTTAATGGTATGTACTTTATAAACATATCCACATTCTTAATTGTATGTACTTTATAAACATATCTACATTCTTAATGGTATGTACTTTATAAACATATCCACATTCTTAATGGTATGTACTTTATAAACATATCCACATTCTTATGGTATGTACTTTATGAACATATCCACATCCTTAATGGTATGTACTTTATAAACATATCTACATTCTTAATGGTATGTACTTTATAAACATATCTACATTCTTAATAGTATGTACTTTATAAACATATCCACATTCTTAATTGTATGTACTTTATAAACATATCCACATTCTTAATTGTATGTACTTTATAAACATATCGACATTCTTAATGGTATGTACTTTATGAACATATCCACATTCTTAATGGTATGTACTTTATGAACATATCCACATTCTTAATGGTATGTACTTTATAAACATATCGACATTCTTAATGGTATGTACTTTATAAACATATCCACATTCTTAATGGTATGTACTTTATAAACATATCGACATTCTTAATGGTATGTACTTTATAAACATATCGACATTCTTAATGGTATGTACTTTATAAACATATCGACATTCTTAATGGTATGTACTTTATAAACATATCGACATTCTTAATGGTATGTACTTTATAAACATATCGACATTCTTAATGGTATGTACTTTATAAACATATCTACATTCTTAATGGTATGTACTTTATAAACATATCTACATTCTTAATGGTATGTACTTTATAAACATATCCACATTCTTAATGGTATGTACTTTATGAACATATCCACATTCTTAATGGTATGTACTTTATAAACATATCCACATTCTTAATGGTATGTACTTTATAAACATATCGACATTCTTAATGGTATGTACTTTTTAAACATATCGACATTCTTAATGGTATGTACTTTATAAACATATCCACATTCTTAATGGTATGTACTTTATAAACATATCCACATTCATAATGGTATGTACTTTATAAACATATCCACATTCTTAATGGTATGTACTTTATGAACATATCCACATTCTTAATGGCATGTACTTTATAAACATATCCACATTCTTAATGGTATGTACTTTATAAACATATCGACATTCTTAATGGTATGTACTTTATAAACATATCGACATTCTTAATGGTATGTACTTTATAAACATATCTTCATTCTTAATGGTATGTACTTTATAAACATATCCACATTCTTAATGGTATGTACTTTATAAACATATCCACATTCTTAATGGTATGTACTTTATAAACATATCGACATTCTTAATGGTATGTACTTTATAAACATATCGACATTCTTAATGGTATGTACTTTATAAACATATCGACATTCTTAATAGTATGTACTTTATAAACATATCGACATTCTTAATAGTATGTACTTTATAAACATATCCACATTCTTAATGGTATGTACTTTATGAACATATCCACATTCTTAATGGTATGTACTTTATAAACATATCGACATTCTTAATGGTATGTACTTTATAAACATATCGACATTCTTAATGGTATGTACTTTATAAACATATCCACATTCTTAATGGTATGTACTTTATAAACATATCGACATTCTTAATGGTATGTACTTTATAAACACTAGGGCATGCCCGTACTATATATATATCTAAAATTATATCCCCCCCCCCCTCTATTTATATGAAATGGTTTGGTTCATGAAATGTTTTGGTCCATTCGCAACGCCAAAGCGAACGGCGAACGCTTTACATGAAATGGTTTGGTTCATGAAATGTTTTGGTCCATTCGCAACGCCAAAGTGAACGGCGAACGGCTTGCGAGTACAGTGACAATCCCCCCCCCCCCCCTCTATTTACATGAAATGGTTTTAATTAGTTTTAAAACATAGTTTAACGCCAACATAGCGGCAACATAGTTTGCCAACGTGAAATAAATGAATACGCTCTCAAATGTGCCGTCCGAGGCAGAGTGTGTTCGCCACGTTCGGCACACGCGATAGCTCGCTGCTCTCTGATTGGTTGAATCGTTTTTTGGACATAGCTCGGTAAGTAATTGTCCGATTAATATGAAACCTTGAAAAGGCACATCCTCGGGTCCCCAGCAATATACCTGGCAAGTTTAAAGTATATCGGACCGGTAGTTGTCGAGAAACAGCGGTCGCATACACACACACACACACAGACAGAGATTAGTGGAATTATAGATAGATATCGACATTCTTAATGGTATGTACTTTATAAACATATCCACATTCTTAATGGAATGTACTTTATAAACATATCCACATTCTTAATGGAATGTACTTTATAAACATATCGACATTCTTAATGGTATGTACTTTATAAACATATCCACATTCTTAATGGTATGTACTTTATAAACATATCCACATTCTTAATGGTATGTACTTCATAAACATATCCACATTCTTAATGCTATGTACTTTATAAACATATCCACATTCTTAATGGTATGTACTTTATGAACATATCCACATTCTTAATGGTATGTACTTTATAAACATATCCACATTCTTAATGGTACGTACTTTATAAACATATCCACATTCTTAATGGTATGTACTTTATAAACATATCTACATTCTTAATGGTATGTACTTTATAAACATATCCACATTCTTAATGGTACATACTTTATAAACATATCTACATTCTTAATGGTACATACTTTATAAACATATCTACATTCTTAATGGTATGTACTTTATAAACATATCCACATTCTTAATGGTATGTACTTTATAAACATATCCACATTCTTAATGGTATGTACTTTATAAACATATCTACATTCTTAATGGTATGTACTTTATAAACATATCCACATTCTTAATGGTATGTACTTTATAAACATATCCACATTCTTAATGGTATGTACTTTATAAACATATCCACATTCTTAATGGTATGTACTTTATAAACATATCCACATTCTTAATGGTATGTACTTGATGAACATATCCACATTCTTTATGGTATGTACTTGATGAACATATCCACATTCTTAATGGTACGTACTTTTCAACATATCCACATTCTTAATGGTACGTACTTTTCAACATATCCACATTCTTAATTGTATGTACTTTATAAACATATCTACATTCTTAATGGTATGTACTTTATAAACATATCCACATTCTTAATTGTATGTACTTTATAAACATATCTACATTCTTAATGGTATGTACTTTATAAACATATCCACATTCTTAATGGTATGTACTTTATAAACATATCCACATCCTTAATGGTATGTACTTTATGAACATATCCACATCCTTAATGGTATGTACTTTATAAACATATCTACATTCTTAATGGTATGTACTTTATAAACATATCTACATTCTTAATAGTATGTACTTTATAAACATATCCACATTCTTAATTGTATGTACTTTATAAACATATCCACATTCTTAATTGTATGTACTTTATAAACATATCGACATTCTTAATGGTATGTACTTTATGAACATATCCACATTCTTAATGGTATGTACTTTATGAACATATCCACATTCTTAATGGTATGTACTTTATAAACATATCGACATTCTTAATGGTATGTACTTTATAAACATATCCACATTCTTAATGGTATGTACTTTATAAACATATCGACATTCTTAATGGTATGTACTTTATAAACATATCGACATTCTTAATGGTATGTACTTTATAAACATATCGACATTCTTAATGGTATGTACTTTATAAACATATCGACATTCTTAATGGTATGTACTTTATAAACATATCGACATTCTTAATGGTATGTACTTTATAAACATATCTACATTCTTAATGGTATGTACTTTATAAACATATCTACATTCTTAATGGTATGTACTTTATAAACATATCCACATTCTTAATGGTATGTACTTTATGAACATATCCACATTCTTAATGGTATGTACTTTATAAACATATCCACATTCTTAATGGTATGTACTTTATAAACATATCGACATTCTTAATGGTATGTACTTTTTAAACATATCGACATTCTTAATGGTATGTACTTTATAAACATATCCACATTCTTAATGGTATGTACTTTATAAACATATCCACATTCATAATGGTATGTACTTTATAAACATATCCACATTCTTAATGGTATGTACTTTATGAACATATCCACATTCTTAATGGCATGTACTTTATAAACATATCCACATTCTTAATGGTATGTACTTTATAAACATATCGACATTCTTAATGGTATGTACTTTATAAACATATCGACATTCTTAATGGTATGTACTTTATAAACATATCTTCATTCTTAATGGTATGTACTTTATAAACATATCGACATTCTTAATGGTATGTACTTTATAAACATATCGACATTCTTAATGGTATGTACTTTATAAACATATCGACATTCTTAATGGTATGTACTTTATAAACATATCGACATTCTTAATAGTATGTACTTTATAAACATATCGACATTCTTAATAGTATGTACTTTAAAAACATATCCACATTCTTAATGGTATGTACTTTATGAACATATCCACATTCTTAATGGTATGTACTTTATAAACATATCGACATTCTTAATGGTATGTACTTTATAAACATGTCGACATTCTTAATGGTATGTACTTTATAAACATATCCACATTCTTAATGGTATGTACTTTATAAACATATCGACATTCTTAATGGTATGTACTTTATAAACACTAGGGCATGCCCGTACTATATATATATCTAAAATTATATCCCCCCCCCCCTCTATTTATATGAAATGGTTTGGTTCATGAAATGTTTTGGTCCATTCGCAACGCCAAAGCGAACGGCGAACGCTTTACATGAAATGGTTTGGTTCATGAAATGTTTTGGTCCATTCGCAACGCCAAAGTGAACGGCGAACGGCTTGCGAGTACAGTGACAATCCCCCCCCCCCCCTCTATTTACATGAAATGGTTTTAATTAGTTTTAAAACATAGTTTAACGCCAACATAGCGGCAACATAGTTTGCCAACGTGAAATAAATGAATACGCTCTCAAATGTGCCGTCCGAGGCAGAGTGTGTTCGCCACATTCGGCACACGCGATAGCTCGCTGCTCTCTGATTGGTTGAATCGTTTTTTGGACATAGCTCGGTAAGTAATTGTCCGATTAATATGAAACCTTGAAAAGGCACATCCACGGGTCCCCAGCAATATACCTGGCAAGTTTAAAGTATATCGGACCGGTAGTTGTTGAGAAACAGCGGTCGCATACACACACACACACACACAGACAGAGATTAGTGGAATTATAGATAGATATCGACATTCTTAATGGTATGTACTTTATAAACATATCGACATTCTTAATGGTATGTACTTTATAAACATATCCACATTCTTAATGGTATGTACTTTATAAACATATCCACATTCTTAATGGTATGTACTTTATAAACATATCCACATTCTTAATGGTATGTACTTCATAAACATATCCACATTCTTAATGCTATGTACTTTATAAACATATCCACATTCTTAATGGTATGTACTTTATGAACATATCCACATTCTTAATGGTATGTACTTTATAAACATATCCACATTCTTAATGGTATGTACTTTATAAACATATCCACATTCTTAATGGTATGTACTTTATAAACATATCTACATTCTTAATGGTATGTACTTTATAAACATATCCACATTCTTAATGGTACATACTTTATAAACATATCTACATTCTTAATGGTACATACTTTATAAACATATCTACATTCTTAATGGTATGTACTTTATAAACATATCCACATTCTTAATGGTATGTACTTTATAAACATATCCACATTCTTAATGGTATGTACTTTATAAACATATCTACATTCTTAATGGTATGTACTTTATAAACATATCCACATTCTTAATGGTATGTACTTTATAAACATATCCACATTCTTAATGGTATGTACTTTATAAACATAGCCACATTCTTAATGGTATGTACTTGATGAACATATCCACATTCTTAATGGTATGTACTTTATAAACATATCCACATTCTTTATGGTATGTACTTGATGAACATATCCACATTCTTAATGGTACGTACTTTTCAACATATCCACATTCTTAATTGTATGTATAGTCTAGTAGGAAGACTAGGTCCCCCTGCACCCCCCGGAGATATACTTCTAATCAGTGTTTCTAGATTGGAAAAAATGTGTAGAAAATGACTAGCTATGGCCCCAAGCTGAAATAATGTCCCACATACCATTTTTATGCAAATTACTGCTGCCATTATCAAAAAAAGACTAGGTCCCCCTGCACCCCCGGAGATATACTTCTAATCAGTGTTTCTAGATTGGAAAAAATGTGTAGAAAATGACTAGCTATGGCCCCAAGCTGACAAAATGTCCCACATACCATTTTTATGCAAATTACTGCTGCCATTATCAAAAAAAGACTAGGTCCCCCTGCACCCCCCGGAGATATACTTCTAATCAGTGTTTATAGATTGGAAAAAATGTGTAGAAAATGACTAGCTATGGCCCCAAGCTGAAAAAATGTCCCACATACCATTTTTATGCAAATTACTGCTGCCATTATCAAAAAAAGACTAGGTCCCCCTGCACCCCCCGGAGATATACTGAAACTGGCAGTGACTGGTGATTGAAATGCGGTGCCTTTTTGTGTTTCAGGTCGAGGTACGTGAACTCCCCCACGATCTACAGCAACCAGGAAGAGACTGATACCAGGGTGGTTCTGTACCTCCATCATGCTGCTACCATCGGATACAAGAACGCTGTAGTCAGAACACCGGACACAGACATCCTCCTGATCCTGCTCCACCATGCCCACAACATCAAGCTGACGGTGTACCTGGATACAGGGTCAGGGAAGCATCGCCAACTTGTCAACGTCTCTGAGCTGGCAGAATCCCTGGGAGAGGACTACTGTGCCACTCTCCTGGGGTACTATGTGTTCAGCGGAGAAGACTGCACCAGTGCCTTCAAAGGGAAGGGAAAAGTCGGGCCCTTGAAAAAGCTGGAGAAGAATCCCAGGTTTCACAGGGCATTCGGTGAATTTCACAGGGTATTTAGAAAAATAAAACTTTGTGTTAACGTCTGTGTAGACGGACCTTAATATGAGTCTATTATTTCGTAAAACTGTGATTATTTTGTAAATAAAGCACTAATTAGCATACTAGTATACCATAGACACATGTAATCATGTTATGAATAGTTCTATCATGATCTATGCCCTTCAAACATGGGTCTAGACACCTTCATTTTTCAATTATCTGCAATATTGGCTGAGATATGTCAAAAATCGTTTTTTTGATAATGGCAGCAGTAATTTGCATAAAAATGGTATGTGGGACATTGTTTCAGCTTGGGGCCATAGCTAGTCATTTTCTACACATTCTTTCCAATCTAGAAACACTGGTTAGAAGTCTATTCTCCGGGGGGTGCAGGGGGACCTAGTCTTTTTTTGATAATGGCAGCAGTAATTTGCATAAAAATGGTATGTGGGACATTGTTTCAGCTTGGGGCCATAGCTAGTCATTTTCTACACATTGTTTCCAATCTAGAAACACTGATTAGAAGTATATCTCCGGGGGGTTGCAGGGGGACCTAGTCTTCCTACTAGACTAGTACTTTATAAACATATCTACATTCTTAATGGTATGTACTTTATAAACATAATCCACATTCTTAATTGTATGTACTTTATAAAACATATCTACATTCTTAATGGGTATGTACTTTATAAACATATCCACATTCTTAATGGTATGTACTTTATAAACATATCCACATTCTTATGGTATGTACTTTATGAACATATCCACATCCTTAATGGTATGTACTTTATAAACATATCTACATTCTTAATGGTATGTACTTATAACATATCTACATTCTTAATCAGTATGTACTTTATAAACATATCCACATTCTTAATTGTATGTACTTTATAAACATATCTACATTCTTAATGGTATGTACTTTATAAAACATAATCCACATTCTTAATGGTATGTACTTTATAAACATATCCACATTCTTAATGGTATGTACTTTATGAACATATCCACATCCTCCTTAATGGTATGTACTTTATAAACCTATCCACATTCTTAATGGTATGTACTTTATAAACATATCCACATTCTTAATGGTATGTACTTTATAAACATATCCACATTCTTAATGGTATGTACTTTATAAACATATCTACATTCTTAATGGTATGTACTTCATAAACATATCCACATTCTTAATGGTATGTACTTTATAAACATATCCACATTCTTAATGGTATGTACTTTATAAACATATCCACATTCTTAATGGTATGTACTTTATAAACATATCTACATTCTTAATGGTATGTACTTTATAAACATATCCACATTCTTAATGGTATGTACTTTATAAACATATCCACATTCTTAATGGTATGTACTTTATAAACATATCCACATTCTTAATGGTATGTTACTTTATAAACATATCTACATTCTTAATGGTATGTACTTTATAAACATATCCACATTCTTAATGGTATGTACTTTATAAACATATCTACATTCTTAATGGTATGTACTTATAAACATATCCACATTCTTAATGGTATGTACTTTATAAACATATCCACATTCTTAATGGTATGTACTTTATAAACATATCCACATTCTTAATGGTATGTACTTTATAAACATATCCACATTCTTAATGGTATGTACTTTATAAACATATCCACATTCTTAATGGTATGTACTTTATTAACATATCAACATTCTTAATGGTATGTACTTTATAAACATATCCACATTCTTAATGGTATGTACTTTATAAACATATCCACATTCTTAATGGTACGTACTTTATAAACATATCTACATGCTTAATGGTATGTACTTTATAAACATATCTACATTCTTAATGGTATGTACTTTATAAACATATCCACATCTTAATGGTATGTACTTCATAAACATATCCACATACTTAATGGTATGTACTTTATAAACATATCCACATACTTAATGGTATGTACTTTATAAAACATATCTACATTCTTAATTGTATGTACTTTATAAACATATCCACATTCTTAATGGTATGTACTTTATAAACACATCCACATTCGTAATGGTATGTACTTTATAAACATATCTACATTCTTAATGGTATGTACTTTATGAACATATCCACATTCTTAATGGTACATACTTTATAAACATATCTACATTATTAATGGTACATACTTTATAAACATATCTACATTATTAATGGTACATACTTTATAAACATATCTACATTCTTAATGGTACATACTTTATAAAACATATCTACATTCTTAATGGTACATACTTTATAAACATATCTACATTCTTAATGGTACATACTTTATAAACATATCTACATTCTTAATGGTACATACTTTATAAACATATCTACATTCTTAATGGTACATACTTCATAAACATATCTACATTCTTAATGGTACATACTTTATAAACATATCTACATTCTTAATGGTATGTACTTTATAAACATATCTACATTCTTAATGGTACATACTTTATAAACATATCTACATTCGTTAATGGTACATACTTTATAAACATATCTACATTCTTAATGGTATGTACTTTATGAACATATCCACATTCTTAATTGTATGTACTTTATAAACATATCTACATTCTTAATGGTATGTACTTTATAAACATATCCACATTCTTAATTGTATGTACTTTATAAACATATCTACATTCTTAATGGTATGTACTTTATAAACATATCCACATTCTTAATGGTATGTACTTTATAAACATATCCACATTCTTATGGTATGTACTTTATGAACATATCCACATCCTTAATGGTATGTACTTTATAAACATATCTACATTCTTAATGGTATGTACTTTATAAACATATCTACATTCTTAATAGTATGTACTTTATAAACATATCCACATTCTTAATTGTATGTACTTTATAAACATATCTACATTCTTAATGGTATGTACTTTATAAACATAATCCACATTCTTAATGGTATGTACTTTATAAACATATCCACATTCTTAATGGTATGTACTTTATGAACATATCACATCCTTAATGGTATGTACTTTATAAACATATCCACATTCTTAATGGTATGTACTTTATAAACATATCCACATTCTTAATGGTATGTACTTTATAACATATCCACATTCTTAATGGTATGTACTTTATAAACATATCTACATTCTTAATGGTATGTACTTCATAAACATATCACATTCTAATGGTATGTACTTTATAAACATATCCACATTCTTAATGGTATGTACTTTATAACATATCCACATTCTTAATGTATGTACTTTATAAACATATCTACATTCTTAATGGTATGTACTTTTATAAACATATCCACATTCTTAATGGTATGTACTTTATAAACATATCCACATTCTTAATGGTATGTACTTTATAAACATATCCACATTCTTAATGGTATGTACTTTATAAACATATCTACATTCTTAATGGTATGTACTTTATAAACATATCCACATTCTTAATGGTATGTACTTTATAAACATATCTACATTCTTAATGGTATGTACTTTATAACATATCCACATTCTTAATGGTATGTACTTTATAAACATATCCACATTCTTAATGGTATGTACTTTATAAACATATCCACATTCTTAATGGTATGTACTTTATAAACATATCCACATTCTTAATGGTATGTACTTTATAAACATATCCACATTCTTAATGGTATGTACTTTATTAACATATCAACATCTCTTAATTGTATGTACTTATAAACATATCCACATTCTTAATGGTATGTACTTATAAACATATCCACATTCTTAATGGTACGTACTTTATAAACATATCTACATGCTTAATGGTATGTACTTTATAAACATATCTACATTCTTAATGGTATGTACTTTATAAACATATCCACATTCTTAATGGTATGTACTTCATAAACATATCCACATACTTAATGGTATGTACTTTATAAACATATCCACATACTTAATGGTATGTACTTTATAAACATATCTACATTCTTAATTGTATGTACTTTATAAACATATCCACATTCTTAATGGTATGTACTTTATAAACACATCCACATTCGTAATGGTATGTACTTTATAAACATATCTACATTCTTAATGGTATGTACTTTATGAACATATCCACATTCTTAATGGTACATACTTTATAAACATATCTACATTATTAATGGTACATACTTTATAAACATATCTACATTATTAATGGTACATACTTTATAAACATATCTACATTCTTAATGGTACATACTTTATAAACATATCTACATTCTTAATGGTACATACTTTATAAACATATCTACATTCTTAATGGTACATACTTTATAAACATATCTACATTCTTAATGGTACATACTTTATAAACATATCTACATTCTTAATGGTACATACTTCATAAACATATCTACATTCTTAATGGTACATACTTTATAAACATATCTACATTCTTAATGGTATGTACTTTATAAACATATCTACATTCTTAATGGTACATACTTTATAAACATATCTACATTCTTAATGGTACATACTTTATAAACATATCTACATTCTTAATGGTATGTACTTTATGAACATATCCACATTCTTAATGGTATGTACTTTATAAACATATCTACATTCTTAATGGTATGTACTTTATGAACATATCCACATTCTTAATGGTACATACTTTATAAACATATCTACATTCTTAATGGTATGTACTGTATAAACATATCTACATTCTTAATGGTATGTACTTTATGAACATATCCACATTCTTAATGGTATGTACTTTATGAACATATCCACATTCTTAATGGTATGTACTTTATAAACATATCTACATTCTTAATGGTATGTACTTTATGAACATATCCACATTCTTAATGGTATGTACTTAATAAACATATCTACATTCTTAATGGTATGTACTTTATAAACATATCCACATTCTTAATGGTATGTACTTTATGAACATATCCACATTCTTAATGGTATGTACTTTATAAACATATGTACATTCTTAATGGTATGTACTTTATAAACATATCCACATTCTTAATTGTATGTACTTTATAAACATATCCACATTCTTAATGGTATGTACTTTATAAACATATCTACATTCTTAATGGTATGTACTTTATAAACATATCCACATTCTTAATTGTATGTACTTTATAAACATATCGACATTCTTAATGGTATGTACTTTATAAACATATCGACATTCTTAATGGTATGTACTTTATAAACATATCCACATTCTTAATGGTATGTACTTTATAAACATATCTACATTCTTAATGGTATGTACTTTATAAACATATCTACATTCTTAATGGTATGTACTTTATAAACATATCTACATTCTTAATGGTATGTACTTTATAAACATATCTACATTCTTAATGGTACGTACTTTATAAACATATCCACATTCTTAATGGTATGTACTTTATAAACATATCCACATTCTTAATGGTATGTACTTTATAAACATATCCACATTCTTAATGGTATGTACTTTATAAACATATCCACATTCTTAATGGTATGTACTTTATAAACATATCCACATTCTTACTGGTATGTACTTTATAAACATATCCACATTCTTAATGGTATGTACTTTATAAACATATCCACATTCTTAATGGTATGTACTTTATAAACATATCTACATTCTTAATGGTATGTACTTTATAAACATATCCACATTCTTAATGGTATGTACTTTATAAACATATCCACATTCTTAATGGTATGTACTTTATAAACATATCCACATTCTTAATGGTATGTACTTTATAAACATATCCACATTCTTAATGGTATCTACTTTATAAACATATCCACATTCTTAATGGTATGTACTTTATAAACATATCTACATTCTTAATGGTATGTACTTTATAAACATATCCACATTCTTAATGGTATGTACTTTATGAACATATCCACATTCTTAATGGTATGTACTTTATAAACATATCTACATTCTTTATGGTATGTACTTTTCAACATATCCACATTCTTAATTGTATGTACTTTATAAACATATAGACATTCTTAATGGTATGTACTTTATAAACATATCCACATTCTTAATAGTATGTACTTTATAAACATATCCACATTCTTAATAGTATGTACTTTATAAACATATCCACATTCTTAATGGTATGTACTTTATAAACATATCCACATTCTTAATGGTCCAGCCTTCATAAACATATCCACATTCTTAATGGTATGTACTTTATAAACATATCCACATTCTTAATGGTATGTACTTTATAAACATATCCACATTCTTAATGGTATGTACTTTATAAACATATCCACATTCTTAATGGTATGTACTTTATAAACATATCCACATTCTTAATGGTATGTACTTGATAAACATATCCACATTCTTAATGGTATGTACTTTATAAACATATCCACATTCTTAATGGTATGTACTTTATAAACATATCCACATTCTTAATGGTATGTACTTTATAAACATATCCACATTCTTAATGGTATGTACTTTATAAACATATCCACATTCTTAATGGTATGTACTTTATAAACATTTCCACATTCTTAATGGTACATACTTTATAAACATATCCACATTCTTAATAGTATGTACTTCATAAACATATCGACATTCTTAATGGTATGTACTTTATAAACATATCCACATTCTTAATGGTACATACTTTATAAACATATCCACATTCTTAATAGTATGTATTTTATAAACATATCCACATTCTTAATGGTATGTACTTTATAAACATATCCACATTCTTAATGGTATGTACTTTATAAACATATCCACATTCTTAATGGAACATACTTTATAAACATATCCACATTCTTTATGGCATGTACTTTATAAACATATCCACATTCTTTATGGTATGTACTTTATAAACATATCCACATTCTTAATGGTACACACTTTATAAACATATCCACATTCTTAATGGTATGTACTTAATAAACATATCCACATTCTTAATGGTATGTACTTAATAAACATAAACACATTCTTAATGGTACATCCTTTATAAACATATCCACATTCTTAATAGTACATACTTTATAAACATATCCACATTCTTAATGGAACATACTTTATAAACATATCCACATTCTTAATGGTATGTACTTCATAAACATATCGACATTCTTAAGGGTATGTACTTTATAAACATATCCACATTCTTAATGCTATGTACTTTATAAACATATCCACATTCTTATTGCTATGTACTTTATAAACATATCCACATTCTTAATGGTACATACTTTATAAACATATCCACATTCTTCATGGTACATACTTTATAAACATATCCACATTCTTAATAGTACGTACTTTATAAACATATCCACATTCTTAATGGTATGTACTTTATAAACATATCCACATTCTTAATGGTATGTACTTTATAAACATATCCACATTCTTAATGGTATGTACTTTATAAACATATCCACATTCTTAATGGTATGTACTTTATAAACATATCCACATTCTTAATGGTATGTACTTTATAAACATATCCACATTCTTAATGGTATGTACTTTATAAACATATCTACATTCTTAATGGTATGTACTTTATAAACATATCCACATTCTTAATGGTATGTACTTTATGAACATATCCACATTCTTAATGGTATGTACTTTATAAACATATCTACATTCTTTATGGTATGTAATTTTCAACATATCCACATTCTTAATTGTATGTACTTTATAAACATATAGACATTCTTAATGGTATGTACTTAATAAACATATCTACATTCTTAATGGTATGTACTTTATAAACATATCCACATTCTTAATAGTATGTACTTTATAAACATATCCACATTCTTAATGGTATGTACTTTATAAACATATCCACATTCTTAATGGTCCAGCCTTCATAAACATATCCACATTCTTAATGGTATGTACTTTATAAACATATCCACATTCTTAATGGTATGTACTTTATAAACATATCCACATTCTTAATGGTATGTACTTTATAAACATATCCACATTCTTAATGGTATGTACTTTATAAACATATCCACATTCTTAATGGTATGTACTTTATAATCATATCCACATTCTTAATGGTACATACTTTATAAACATATCGACATTCTTAATGGTCTGTACTTTATAAACATATCGACATTCTTAATGGTATGTACTTTATGAACATATCCACATTCTTAATGGTATGTACTTTATAAACATATCCACATTCTTAATGGTACATACTTTATAAACATATCGACATTCTTAATGGTATGTACTTGATAAACATATCCACATTCTTAATGGTATGTACTTTATAAACATATCCACATTCTTAATGGTATGTACTTTATAAACATATCCACATTCTTAATGGTATGTACTTTATAAACATATCCACATTCTTAATGGTATGTACTTTATAAACATATCCACATTCTTAATGGTATGTACTTTATAAACATTTCCACATTCTTAATGGTACATACTTTATAAACATATCCACATTCTTAATAGTATGTACTTCATAAACATATCGACATTCTTAATGGTATGTACTTTATAAACATATCCACATTCTTAATGGTACATACTTTATAAACATATCCACATTCTTAATAGTATGTATTTTATAAACATATCCACATTCTTAATGGTATGTACTTTATAAACATATCCACATTCTTAATGGTATGTACTTTATAAACATATCCACATTCTTAATGGAACATACTTTATAAACATATCCACATTCTTTATGGCATGTACTTTATAAACATATCCACATTCTTTATGGTATGTACTTTATAAACATATCCACATTCTTAATGGTACACACTTTATAAACATATCCACATTCTTAATGGTATGTACTTAATAAACATATCCACATTCTTAATGGTATGTACTTAATAAACATAAACACATTCTTAATGGTACATCCTTTATAAACATATCCACATTCTTAATAGAACATACTTTATAAACATATCCACATTCTTAATGGAACATACTTTATAAACATATCCACATTCTTAATGGTATGTACTTCATAAACATATCGACATTCTTAAGGGTATGTACTTTATAAACATATCCACATTCTTAATGCTATGTACTTTATAAACATATCCACATTCTTATTGCTATGTACTTTATAAACATATCCACATTCTTAATGGTACATACTTTATAAACATATCCACATTCTTCATGGTACATACTTTATAAACATATCCACATTCTTAATAGTACGTACTTTATAAACATATCCACATTCTTAATGGTATGTACTTTATAAACATATCCACATTCTTAATGGTATGTACTTTATAAACATATCCACATTCTTAATGCTATGTACTTTATAAACATATCCACATTATTAATGGTACATACTTTATAAACATATCGACATTCTTAATGGTATGTACTTTATAAACATATCCACATTCTTAATGGTACATACTTTATAAACATATCGACATTCTTAATGGTATGTACTTTATAAACATATCCACATTCTTAATGGTATGTACTTTATAAACATATCCACATTCTTAATGGTATGTACTTTATAAACATATCCACATTCTTAATGGTATGTACTTTATAAACATATCCACATTCTTAATGGTACATACTTTATAAACATATCCACATTCTTAATGGTACATACTTTATAAACATATCCACATTCTTAATAGCATGTACTTTATAAACATATCGACATTCTTAATGGTATGTACTTTATAAACATATCCACATTCTTTATGGTATGTACTTTATAAACATATCCACATTCTTAATGGTATGTACTTTATAAACATATCCACATTCTTAATGGTATGTACTTTATAAACATATCGACATTCTTAATGGAACATACTTTATAAACATATCGACATTCTTAATGGTATGTACTTTATAAACATATCCACATTCTTAATGGTATGTACTTTATAAACATATCCACATTCTTAATGGAACATACTTTATAAACATATCCACATTCTTAATGGAACATACTTTATAAACATATCGACATTCTTAATGTTATGTACTTTATAAACATATCCACATTCTTAATGGTATGTACTTTATAAACATATCCACATTGTTAATGGTATGTACTTTATAAACATATCGACATTCTTAATGGAACATACTTTATAAACATATCGACATTCTTAATAGTATGTACTTTATAAACATATCGACATTCTTAATGGTATGTACTTTATAAACATATCCACATTCTTAATGGAACATACTTTATAAACATATCGACATTCTTAATGGTATGTACTTTATAAACATATCCACATTCTTTATGGTATGTACTTTATAAACATATCCACATTCTTAATGGTATGTACTTTATAAACACTAGGGCATGCCCGTACTATATATATATCTAAAATTATATCCCCCCCCTCTATTTACATGAAATGGTTTGGTCCATTCGCAAAGCCAAAGCGAACGGCTTGCGAGTACGGTGACAATCCCCCCCCTCTATTTACATGAAATGGTTTGGTCCAAAGCGAACGGCTTGCGAGTACGGTGACAATCCCCCCCCCCCCCCCCTCTATTTACATGAAATGGTTTGGTCCAAAGCGAACGGCTTGCGAGTACGGTGACAATCCCCCCCCCCTCTATTTACATGAAATGGTTTGGTCCAAAGCGAACGGCTTGCGGAGTTTGGTAAAGAAATCGCCATAGCGTGCACAAACGCACAGGAAAGCGAAAGAATCGCAAATTAGTTTTAATTAGTTTTAAAACATAGTTTAACGCCAACATAGCGGCAATATAGTTTGCCAACGTGAAATAAATGAATACGCTCTCAAATGTGCCGTCCGAGGCAGAGTCTGTTCGCCACGTTCGGCACACGTGATAACTCGCTGCTCTCTGATTGGTTGAATCGTTTTTTGGACATAGCTCGGTAACTACTTCTCCGATTAATATGAAACCTTGAAAAGGCACATCCTCGGGTCCCCAGCAATATACCTGGCAAGGTTCAAGTATATCGGACCCGTGGTTGTCGAGAAACAGCGGTCACAGACAGACACACAGAGATTACTGGCATTATAGATCGATATCCACATTCTTAATGGTATGTACTTTATAAACATATCCACATTCTTAATGGTATGTACTTTATAAACTTATCCACATTCTTAATGGTATGTACTTTATAAACATATCCACATTCTTAATGGTACATACTTTATAAACATATCCACATTCTTAATGGTACATACTTTATAAACATATCCACATTCTTAATAGTATGTACTTTATAAACATATCGACATTCTTAATGGTATGTACTTTATAAACATATCCACATTCTTAATGGAACATACTTTATAAACATATCGACATTCTTAATGGTATGTACTTTATAAACATATCCACATTCTTTATGGTATGTACTTTATAAACATATCCACATTCTTAATGGTATGTACTTTATAAACATATCCACATTCTTAATGGTATGTACTTTATAAACATATCCACATTCTTAATGGAACATACTTTATAAACATATCGACATTCTTAATGGTATGTACTTTATAAACATATCCACATTCTTAATGGTATGTACTTTATAAACATATCCACATTCTTAATGGAACATACTTTATAAACATATCCACATTCTTAATGGAACATACTTTATAAACATATCGACATTCTTAATGGTATGTACTTTATAAACATATCCACATTCTTAATGGTATGTACTTTATAAACATATCCACATTCTTAATGGTATGTACTTTATAAACATATCGACATTCTTAATGGAACATACTTTATAAACATATCGACATTCTTAATAGTATGTACTTTATAAACATATCGACATTCTTAATGGTATGTACTTTATAAACATATCCACATTCTTAATGGAACATACTTTATAAACATATCGACATTCTTAATGGTATGTACTTTATAAACATATCCACATTCTTTATGGTATGTGCTTTATAAACATATCCACATTCTTAATGGTATGTACTTTATAAACATATCCACATTCTTAATGGTATGTACTTTATAAACATATCGACATTCTTAATGGAACATACTTCATAAACATATCCACATTCTTAATGGAACATACTTTATAAACATATCGACATTCTTAATGGTATGTACTTTTAAACATATCCACATTCTTAATGGTATGTACTTTATAAACATATCCACATTCTTAATGGTATGTACTTTATAAACATATCCACATTCTTAATGGAACATACTTTATAAACATATCGACATTCTTAATGGTATGTACTTTATAAACATATCCACGTTCTTAATGGTATGTACTTTATAAACATATCCACATTCTTAATGGAACATACTTTATAAACATATCCACATTCTTTATGGTATGTACTTTATAAACATATCCACATTCTTAATGGTATGTACTTTATAAACATATCCACATTCTTAATGGTATGTACTTTATAAACATATCCACATTCTTAATGGTATGTACTTTATAAACATATCCACATTCTTAATGGAACATACTTTATAAACATATCGACATTCTTAATGGTATGTACTTTATAAACATATCCACATTCTTTATGGTATGTACTTTATAAACATATCCACATTCTTAATGGTATGTACTTTATAAACATATCCACATTCTTAATGGTACATACTTTATAAACATATCCACATTCTTAATGGTATGTACTTTATGAACATATCCACATTCTTAATGGTATGTACTTTATAAACATATCTACATTCTTAATGGTATGTACTTTATAAACATATCCACATTCTTAATTGTATGTACTTTATAAACATATTGACATTCTTAATGGTATGTACTTTATAAACATATCGACATTCTTAATGGTATGTACTTCATAAACATATCCACATTCTTAATGGTATGTACTTTATAAACATATCTACATTCTTAATGGTATGTACTTTATAAACATATCTACATTCTTAATGGTATGTACTTTATAAACATATCCACATTCTTAATGGTATGTCCTTTATGAACATATCCACATTCTTAATGGTATGTACTTTATAAACATATCTACATTCTTAATGGGATGTACTTTATAAACATATCCACATTCTTAATGGTATGTACTTTATGAACATATCCACATTCTTAATGGTATGTACTTTATGAACATATCCACATTCTTAATGGTATGTACTTTATAAACATATCTACATTCTTTATGGTATGTACTTTTCAACATATCCACATTCTTAATTGTATGTACTTTATAAACATATCGACATTCTTAATGGTATGTACTTTATGAACATATCCACATTCTTAATGGTATGTACTTTATAAACATATCTACATTCTTAATGGTATGTACTTTATAAACATATCCACATTCTTAATGGTATGTACTTTATGAACATATCCACATTCTTAATGGTATGTACTTTATAAACATATCTACATTCTTTATGGTATGTACTTTATAAACATATCCACATTCTTAATTGTATGTACTTTATAAACATATCGACATTCTTAATGGTATGTACTTTATGAACATATCCACATTCTTAATGGTATGTACTTTATAAACATATCTACATTCTTAATGGTACATACTTTATAAACATATCTACATTCTTAATGGTACATACTTTATAAACATATCTACATTCTTAATGGTACATACTTTATAAACATATCTACATTCTTAATGGTACATACTTCATAAACATATCTACATTCTTAATGGTACATACTTTATAAACATATCTACATTCTTAATGGTATGTACTTTATAAACATATCTACATTCTTAATGGTACATACTTTATAAACATATCTACATTCTTAATGGTACATACTTTATAAACATATCTACATTCTTAATGGTATGTACTTTATGAACATATCCACATTCTTAATGGTATGTACTTTATAAACATATCTACATTCTTAATGGTATGTACTTTATGAACATATCCACATTCTTAATGGTACATACTTTATAAACATATCTACATTCTTAATGGTATGTACTGTATAAACATATCTACATTCTTAATGGTATGTACTTTATGAACATATCCACATTCTTAATGGTATGTACTTTATGAACATATCCACATTCTTAATGGTATGCACTTTATAAACATATCTACATTCTTAATGGTATGTACTTTATGAACATATCCACATTCTTAATGGTATGTACTTAATAAACATATCTACATTCTTAATGGTATGTACTTTATAAACATATCCACATTCTTAATGGTATGTACTTTATGAACATATCCACATTCTTAATGGTATGTTCTTTATAAACATATGTACATTCTTAATGGTATGTACTTTATAAACCTATCCACATTCTTAATTGTATGTACTTTATAAACATATCCACATTCTTAATGGTATGTACTTTATAAACATATCTACATTCTTAATGGTATGTACTTTATAAACATATCCACATTCTTAATTGTATGTACTTTATAAACATATCGACATTCTTAATGGTATGTACTTTATAAACATATCGACATTCTTAATGGTATGTACTTTATAAACATATCCACATTCTTAATGGTATGTACTTTATAAACATATCTACATTCTTAATGGTATGTACTTTATAAACATATCTACATTCTTAATGGTATGTACTTTATAAACATATCCACATTCTTAATGGTACGTACTTTATAAACATATCTACATTCTTAATGGTATGTACTTTATAAACATATCCACATTCTTAATGGTATGTACTTTATAAACATATCCACATTCTTAATGGTATGTACTTTATAAACATATCCACATTCTTAATGGTATGTACTTTATAAACATATCCACATTCTTAATGGTATGTACTTTATAAACATATCCACATTCTTAATGGTATGTACTTTATAAACATATCCACATTCTTAATGGTATGTACTTTATAAACATATCTACATTCTTAATGGTATGTACTTTATAAACATATCCACATTCTTAATGGTATGTACTTTATAAACATATCCACATTCTTAATGGTATGTACTTTATAAACATATCCACATTCTTAATGGTATGTACTTTATAAACATATCCACATTCTTAATAGTATGTACTTTATAAACATATCTACATTCTTAATGGTATGTACTTTATAAACATATCCACATTCTTAATGGTATGTACTTTATGAACATATCCACATTCTTAATGGTATGTACTTTATAAACATATCTACATTCTTTATGGTATGTACTTTTCAACATATCCACATTCTTAATTGTATGTACTTTATAAACATATAGACATTCTTAATGGTATGTACTTAATAAACATATCTACATTCTTAATGGTATGTACTTTATAAACATATCCACATTCTTAATAGTATTGTTGCGAATATGGAATTTGGCCTCCATATCCGCTTGTAAATATTCCCCTATTTTCTCCAATACTCCCCAACTTTCCCCAGTCCCCCATTCCCTAGTCCCATTGCATGTAAATAACAATCAGTAGAGCCGACCTTCCCCTTATTCCCCCATTAAATGTCGTGCCCAGGTCCACCGCACCACACGTAGACAACTTTCGGACATCTTCCTAGTTATTCTTAATCTATGTCAGTTAAGGCCTCGTTTCCATTAATTATGACTCTTCGTTGCACCAGAATGTGATTATATGGCACCAGTAGTGAGTTTAGGACCTTCCCATACCTCCTCCCATCTTCTTCCCCAAACAACAACAACAACAACAACTACAGCTACAACAACAACAACAACAACTACAGCTACAACAACAACAACAACTACTACAGCAACAACAATAACAACTACAACTACAACAACAATTACAACAACAACAGAGGAGATGGCGGTGGAGCGGGGGAGGATGCGTCCTCACACCGGCTCGATTAGCTCCAGACCATGCGCTCCACGGGGTTACCCCGAAGGGGCTGGCTGTCAGCTCCTCGTCAGGGGCGGAGCCAGTAACCCCCCCCGCACGCACCCAATGAGAGGCAACGTGCCGATTCCACGAGGCGGAGCTAACGAGCCGAGGGCGTGTCACTCCCCGCCGGATATACGCAGCCGCTTGCCGGACGTGACGTCAGATGCGCCCCCAGCTTGAGACGACAAGACGCCACCTCGAGCGCTGAGAGACCTCCTGCATCTTTTGGGCCGCGCCATCCTGTCCCTGAGCACAAGGTGCACCTTGTGCTGGCCATCGAATACCCGCTTTCCTTGTCATCAATCCCCGTGTGAGTCAGTTTTTGTCCTGTTTCTCTGTGGTCTGTCGGGAATAATATAAGGTTGTGTCTAAGTGCCTGTCTTCCTATGATGTACCTCTCGTCCCTGTAATCTAACCTTCCGCCTTAATATAACCTCCTCCGGAGGTCTTGAGAACTGAACCCCTGGTGTCGTATTGTGTCATTATAACCCAGCCGGGTGTCTTCTCTTTCCTATTGAGCCAGCGTAGCGCGGCTTCGTCGACGTTCGAGTACAATCGGGTAATTTGTGCGGACACGGCGGCCATTCCGCTCGGCCCACCTTAACATCAAAGTCGTGTCTGTAACAATTGGTGTCGGGAGTGAGATTCGAGGCCCGACCAAATTTTGAAAAAAAAAAAAACGAATAGAGGAAAAAAAAAAATTTGGTCAAAATTTGGAGCGGCCGAAATTTGTTTGTTTTACGAAACTCGAATTTTGCAAGTCGCGCTATGGCGGATCAAGACGGCTGGGGTCCGGTAGGGGAGAGTGAGGTAGGGTCGATCCAGGACCAAAATGAGGGACAGGAGGAGAGCGAAGCAGTGAGGGCGGCAGGTTCGCAAAATAGCGCCGTCACGCACGAAGAAGCGGGCGCGCAAAATGGCGCCTCGCTGATCACCGCGCCAGCGACCGTGGCAGCGCCCCCGATGGATTGGGGCCTTTTTTTCATACAAATGAAGGCCCTTATGGCCCAGAATAGCGAGAAAATGAGGGAGGAAACGAGGGCTAATAATGAGCGATTGGGTGAGCGATTGGAGGGCCAAATGGGGGTAATGAGGGACGAAGCGAGGGGTACCAGTGAGAAGTTAGACAATAATTTTGAGGAGTTAGACAAGAAAATTGAGAAGTTAGACAATAATTTTGAGGAGTTAGACAAGAAAATTGGGAAGTTAGACAATAATTTTGAGGAGTTAGACAACGGGATAAAAGAAGTAAAGAATGGGTTAACGGGGGTAGAAAACAGAATGGCCGCTCAAGAGAATCAAATGGAAGGGATGCAAAAAGGGTTAGAGGGGTTAGAAAACAGTATGGAAGGCAAATTGAGGGACATGAGGGACCAAGCGGAAAGGGAAGTTAAACAAATGGAGCAGCAGATAGAGGGGGTCAGAATGGGGGTAGAAACCAAACTGGATGCTCACAGGGAGGAAATGGAGCAGATGAGGGTGGCATCTGGGCAGGAGATGCAAGTGATGGGAGAGGAGATCAGAAGAGGAGTGAGTGAGGAGGTCGGAGGAGTGCGCGAGGAGGTGAGGCACTGTAAGGAGCGCATGGAGAAAGAGGTGAGAAAGGGGACTGTAAAATTGCAAGGTGGTATAGAGGAGTTGACGCTGGGAGTAGAACAACTGACAGTGGGACAAAAGGAGTTGGGGGACCAGGTAAAGAAGAACACAGCGGTAATAGAGGGTTTAAAATCGACACAGAAGGAGATGAAAAAGGACGTAGGGGTAATTAAAAAAGAGTGCCAGACGGTACATGAGGACCTGACGAGGAAAATGGACAAGGTGGTAGAGGTAATGGAGACGAAGGACCGGCAGGTGAGGACGCACCTGGAAACGGTCAAGGTAGCCTTGGAGGACGAGCTTGAGGAGACGTACCGGGGAATAAAAGAGGTGAAGCACAAATTAGAAGAAGTGGAAGAAGGGATGAGCGAAATTAAGAAGCGACGGAGAGGGGATAAGAAAGAGATAAAAGAGGAGATAAAAGAATTGGTCCAAAGTCTGTGTTTGGATCGTGATGATGTGCTCATTAACCGGATGAGGGATTCGCAGGTGATGGAGGAGAAGCGAAGAGGAAGAGGACCCGGTGTAAGTGGTGACCAATATGGTCGTGCGTATGATGCGCCAGGGGATTTAAGGAGCTTGGGGGTCGAGATGGACCCGGGTGTTCGTGAGAGGCCGTTGGTGAAGTGTGCGACAGGTCTGGTGTGCGAAAAAGGAGGTGTGCGAGGAAATCCGACTCTGGGGTGTGTGAGGAAAAAGTGCGTGCCAAGGAGTGAGTGTGCTGGCGAGAGTGAGTCGGTCGTAGCGCGTGTGCGAGGGAGCACGTGGAAGCGCGGTGTGGTGAGTGTTACAGAGGGTGTAACGGGAGAGTGTGCGCGAGGAAGGTGTGTGACGGACAGGTGCATGAGGAAAGAGTGCGCTGCCAGAAGTAAGGAAGAGTGTCCACCTGTGGTGAGTGTTACAGAGGGTGTAACGGGAGAGTGTGCGCGAGAAAGGTGTGTGACGGACAGGTGCATGAGGAAAGAGTGCGCTGTCAGGAATGGAGGTGAAAGTAGTGAGAGTGACATGGAGCGTGAGTTAGTTGTGACAGGTGAGCGAGGATGTACACCTGGGATGGAAGGATGCACACCTGGAATGGTAGAGCGTGAGTGGGAATGCACGCTGGAGTTGGTGGTGAGGCACGTGGTTGGGTGTGCGAATGAGAGCACACCTGTGATTGTCACAGAGGAGGTGACAGAGGAGGGGGCGCGAAGAGGTGTATTGGTGAGGTGTGCGAGCAACGAATGTGTGCCACAGTGTTCGGTGGTCAGGTGTGTGACCAAGGCTGTGAGTGGAATGAGGGTACCTGGGTGTGTAAGGAAAGGTACGAGGAGCATGGGCACGGCTGGATGTGTGAGCAAGGAACGGGCTGCGGGATGTAAGCATGCAGGTGAAGCATCGACGTTAGACGGGGTAGAGTTTAGAACGACTTATAGCCGAAGCGGGCCCTCGGTGCGTGCCGGGTTTCGCGTGCCGCGAGAACCAGCGGGGATCCGAGCCACGGCGGGTTCGAAAGGACCGCCGTGCGCGATCCGTGCTGGGCCTCGCTTTGAACGTCCGTGCTCCACTAGGCGGAGCGGGCGGCCCGATAGAAAGAGTCGTTATGGCGACCACGTTTTGTTGAGACGTGCCGGCAGGTCGAGATCGGGACATTGGATGGCTCCACGCCGAGGTGGTGCGTGGGATCTCGGCCCGGGTAAGCCCCCGTCCCTGCCCCGAATGCCGGACGCATCCAGCCGCTGGCACAAAACAACCAGCATCCATTGCTTGGCTTTACGAAGCCGGGCTTTGGACAGGAATTGGCGCACCGAGAGGTATTAGTGAGTCGACTGGGTGATGAGGTTAGTGTTTTGGACCCAAAATTAGAGAAAAACAAAATTTGATGATTGGCAAGGGATTGGCAGTAGTGATTGGCAGATGATGGGTAGTGATTGGCAAATTTTTGATTTGTTGAAATTTGATGTGCAAAATTGGTAGTGAGAGACCCCCGATGTGGTGGGATGGCAAATCCACCATCCTTCCCATGGGGGGCAAAGGAGCACTAGATTATGGGGTGTATGGCAGTGAAAACTAGCCCGGGTGGGTTAGGATATGGTGTGTAGGGATCTAGCGAAGATTGACATTAGGTGACGTTAAGTTTAGTTAGTGACTGATACCTGTAGTGGGGACGCAGGTAGATTAGTATGGATGATAATGACGTGGGAGCGCAATAGTTTAAAGGGACGACTGGGAAGCGCAAGTTTCAGAAGGGAGTAGTTAGCTGAGATGATGCTGTGTGTGTGAGGATTGAACAGGTGTGATTGCACAGGTGTGCAACTGGACAGGTGTGTGGAGTAGTGTATGAGTAGTGAGTGTTGTGGATCAGCGCGAATGCGCTTGGGGAGAGAAGGGTGCCGGTGGCACCAGGTGTGAGAGCACAGGTGTGCAGGTACAGGTGTGTGGAGAGAGTTGGAGTAAGTGGTACGGAGTGGTGTGCATGGTGCGAAGGTGTGGATGGGGGAAGAGTGGACCCCTTTCACGAGTACCCGGGGCGGGTAGTGTAAGTGTTAGGTAGAGGGTACAGGTAAATTGTGGTTGGATATTGGCATCTGTGGTGCGGTTGCAGAATGGTGTTGTGAATGGGTGCATTAGTGTTGTGGAAATGGCTGGGCGTGTAGCCTGTTAGTGTGTGTAGTTGGTTGGGCACTCCACCACTGTGAGGATGTCGGCCAGGTGAGGCCGCAGGTGGGCTCTGGGAGCCGGTAGTTGTGAGTGGGTGCCTGAGGATCCCGGGTGTGGATCGGGCAGCCCAGTGCCAGAGAGGGCACGGAGTGGGGAGAGAGCCAGAGGGCCTTCCCCAGGTAGTTAGGTTAGGGTGAGGAGCAGGTAAGCTCGGAGGCAACTGCAGTGGTGGAGGTGTGCAGGTGGGTAGACCCACTGGGAGAGGTACACGCCGCAGCCCAGAAATTGTGCGAGGGCACCGGGAGATGAATCGGGGGAGTGAGACCCCAAATTGAAGAGCACCACAGTTTGGCCAATGGGAATTGGTTTTTAGAACCCATAGTGTAAGAGGGCCAATGGTTTGGCCGGAGAAAGCCCCCGGGTAGTGTAAAGTTGTTAAAGTCATTTAGGAAATAGTTAGGATTGATGAACCTGTCGCACCATACGCAGCCACTTACCTGTGGTGATGATGATGACTCCACACCTGTGTTTTCTTTGTTCTGTGTGCAGGAAATGAGATTGCTGTGAGGATTTGTGAGACGCATCACGACGTGGATGAGACATTGGGGTGATTCCATCTCTCCCTCCCTAGGAGGGACTGATGATGAATTGGTAATGGCAAATTATGATGTTGAGTTGGAGATGGCAAATTTTGATGAGAGTTGAAAATGGCAAATTTGATTGGTTAGGAGGGAGAGAAGACGAATTTGGTTTATGGGAGGAACGGGGAAGACAGTAGGGATGTTTTTTGATTTGTAAAGTAGATGTTTATGGGTAGTGTTGTGTTTTGTGGATACAGTAAGGGGTAAGGGAGGGGCCATGTAGGTTACCTGGTGGGGGGGGGGGGGCGTACGATAGGAACGTACCTGTCTCACCTGGTTCCCATGTGCCCCCAGTGTGCATTACCTTATATTGCGTGCACTTTTGCGCCCTTACCACCTTACTCACTTGTTTCTTCTTTTGTCTCCCACCTCCGAGGATCTGGCTTTGGGGTAGAGAGAGAGGAGAGAGAGGTGCTGGCTACGCAGTTGTGGGCCTGCACTTTCGCTGTTGGCTGCCTGGATCGATACACCATATGGACCGCAATGTTTGTGGCCACCCACAATGGACCGCAGTTCGTTTGCGGCCAAGCACCACCCGGGGATGGACCTATGGGTCAACGTGGCACCTATGCCATACAGGTGAACCACTTATAGTTAACACCACCAAGTGCACCACAAGAAGAGCAAGAGACACCTGCAGGGTTAGGGGTTGTCGAATTTATTTTTATTCCAATGAACAATGGTGACTGCACCGATTGGTGGTGGGGTGGTGCTTTTGATGCTCGGGAAGGGTGCTCTGCACGTTATTAAAGGCCGTCGGCCACAGAGCACTCGTGGGTTGGTGTATCGATGCTGGCAAGCGCGCTCTCTCTATGCATAACATCTGCATGTGTTCCTCCAAAAACAGGTCCTGGATCGTAGTGTAAATAGCAGCATAGTCTTGTAAATAATGCTCCCTACCGGCTGTATGTTTAGTTTGAGAATTCTTTCCGGATTCGGTTATCCTGTGGGTGTGTTTCTGTGAGGAGAAGGGTGCAACGTCGCAGGGGGACATATTTACTCATTTGTGAATATCTGTAAAACTGTCGCACTCAGGGTAGAGTTAATAGTAGAGGGAACTACATTGCGTGCCACACTAAAGTAGGTAAAAATTTATCGGGTCGGGACGCCCCGAGGGTAGAGAAGGGTGCAATGTTGCGAATATGGAATTTGGCCTCCATATCCGCTTGTAAATATTCCCCTATTTTCTCCAATACTCCCCAACTTTCCCCAGTCCCCCATTCCCTAGTCCCATTGCATGTAAATAACAATCAGTAGAGCCGACCTTCCCCTTATTCCCCCATTAAATGTCGTGCCCAGGTCCACCGCACCACACGTAGACAACTTTCGGACATCTTCCTAGTTATTCTTAATCTATGTCAGTTAAGGCCTCGTTTCCATTAATTATGACTCTTCGTTGCACCAGAATGTGATTATATGGCACCAGTAGTGAGTTTAGGACCTTCCCATACCTCCTCCCATCTTCTTCCCCAAACAACAACAACAACAACAACTACAGCTACAACAACAACAACAACAACTACAGCTACAACAACAACAACAACTACTACAGCAACAACAATAACAACTACAACTACAACAACAATTACAACAACAACAGAGGAGATGGCGGTGGAGCGGGGGAGGATGCGTCCTCACACCGGCTCGATTAGCTCCAGACCATGCGCTCCACGGGGTTACCCCGAAGGGGCTGGCTGTCAGCTCCTCGTCAGGGGCGGAGCCAGTAACCCCCCCCGCACGCACCCAATGAGAGGCAACGTGCCGATTCCACGAGGCGGAGCTAACGAGCCGAGGGCGTGTCACTCCCCGCCGGATATACGCAGCCGTTTGCCGGACGTGACGTCAGATGCGCCCCCAGCTTGAGACGACAAGACGCCACCTCGAGCGCTGAGAGACCTCCTGCATCTTTTGGGCCGCGCCATCCTGTCCCTGAGCACAAGGTGCACCTTGTGCTGGCCATCGAATACCCGCTTTCCTTGTCATCAATCCCCGTGTGAGTCAGTTTTTGTCCTGTTTCTCTGTGGTCTGTCGGGAATAATATAAGGTTGTGTCTAAGTGCCTGTCTTCCTATGATGTACCTCTCGTCCCTGTAATCTAACCTTCCGCCTTAATATAACCTCCTCCGGAGGTCTTGAGAACTGAACCCCTGGTGTCGTATTGTGTCATTATAACCCAGCCGGGTGTCTTCTCTTTCCTATTGAGCCAGCGTAGCGCGGCTTCGTCGACGTTCGAGTACAATCGGGTAATTTGTGCGGACACGGCGGCCATTCCGCTCGGCCCACCTTAACATCAAAGTCGTGTCTGTAACAGTATGTACTTTATAAACATATCCACATTCTTAATGGTATGTACTTTATAAACATATCCACATTCTTAATGGTCCAGCCTTTATAAACATATCCACATTCTTAATGGTATGTACTTTATAAACATATCCACATTCTTAATGGTATGTACTTTATAAACATATCCACATTCTTAATGGTATGTACTTTATAAACATATCCACATTCTTAATGGTATGTACTTTATAAACATATCCACATTCTTAATGGTATGTACTTTATAATCATATCCACATTCTTAATGGTACATACTTTATAAACATATCGACATTCTTAATGGTCTGTACTTTATAAACATATCGACATTCTTAATGGTATGTACTTTATGAACATATCCACATTCTTAATGGTATGTACTTTATAAACATATCCACATTCTTAATGGTACATACTTTATAAACATATCGACATTCTTAATGGTATGTACTTGATAAACATATCCACATTCTTAATGGTATGTACTTTATAAACATATCCACATTCTTAATGGTATGTACTTTATAAACATATCCACATTCTTAATGGTATGTACTTTATAAACATATCCACATTCTTAATGGTATGTACTTTATAAACATATCCACATTCTTAATGGTATGTACTTTATAAACATATCCACATTCTTAATGGTACATACTTTATAAACATATCCACATTCTTAATAGTATGTACTTCATAAACATATCGACATTCTTAATGGTATGTACTTTATAAACATATCCACATTCTTAATGGTACATACTTTATAAACATATCCACATTCTTAATAGTATGTATTTTATAAACATATCCACATTCTTAATGGTATGTACTTTATAAACATATCCACATTCTTAATGGTATGTACTTTATAAACATATCCACATTCTTAATGGAACATACTTTATAAACATATCCACATTCTTTATGGCATGTACTTTATAAACATATCCACATTCTTTATGGTATGTACTTTATAAACATATCCACATTCTTAATGGTACACACTTTATAAACATATCCACATTCTTAATGGTATGTACTTAATAAACATATCCACATTCTTAATGGTATGTACTTAATAAACATATACACATTCTTAATGGTACATCCTTTATAAACATATCCACATTCTTAATAGTACATACTTTATAAACATATCCACATTCTTAATGGAACATACTTTATAAACATATCCACATTCTTAATGGTATGTACTTCATAAACATATCGACATTCTTAAGGGTATGTACTTTATAAACATATCCACATTCTTAATGGTATGTACTTTATAAACATATCCACATTCTTAATGGTATGTACTTTATAAACATATCCACATTCTTAATGGAACATACTTTATAAACATATCGACATTCTTAATGGTATGTACTTTATAAACATATCCACATTCTTAATGGTATGTACTTTATAAACATATCCACATTCTTAATGGTATGTACGTTATAAACATATCCACATTCTTAATGGTATGTACTTTATAAACATATCCACATTCTTAATGGTATGTACTTTATAAACATATCCACATTCTTAATGGAACATACTTTATAAACATATCGACATTCTTAATGGTACGTACTTTATAAACATATCCACATTCTTAATGGTACATACTTTATAAACATATCCACATTCTTAATGGTATGTACTTTATAAACATATACACATTCTTAATGGTACATACTTTATAAACATATCCACATTCTTAATGGAACATACTTTATAAACATATCCACATTCTTAATGGAACATACTTTATAAGCATATCCACATTCTTAATGGTATGTACTTTATAAACATATCCACATTCTTAATGGTATGTACTTTATAAACATATCCACATTCTTAATGGTATGTACTTTATAAACATATCGACATTCTTAATGGTATGTACTTTATAAACATATCCACATTCTTAATGGTATGTACTTTATAAACATATCGACATTCTTAATGGTACATACTTTATAAACATATCCACATTCTTAATGGAACATACTTTATAAGCATATCCACATTCTTAATGGTATGTACTTTATAAGCATATCCACATTCTTAATGGTATGTACTTTATAAGCATATCCACATTCTTAATGGTATGTACTTTATAAACATATCCACATTCTTAATGGTATGTACTTTATAAACATATCCACATTCTTAATGGTACATACTTTATAAACATATCCACATTCTTAATGGAACATACTTTATAAGCATATCCACATTCTTAATGGGACATACTTTATAAACATATCCACATTCTTAATGGAACATACTTTATAAGCATATCCACATTCTTAATGGTATGTACTTTATAAACATATCCACATTCTTAATGGTATGTACTTTATAAACATATCCACATTCTTAATGGTATGTACTTTATAAACATATCCACATTCTTAATGGTATGTACTTTATAAACATATCCACATTCTTAATGGTATGTACTTTATAAGCATATCCACATTCTTAATGGTATGTACTTTATAAACATATCCACATTCTTAATGGTATGTACTTTATAAACATATCCACATTCTTAATGGTACATACTTTATAAACATATCCACATTCTTAATGGAACATACTTTATAAACATATCCACATTCTTAATGGAACATACTTTATAAACATATCCACATTCTTAATGGTATGTACTTTATAAACATATCCACATTCTTAATGGTATGTACTTTATAAACATATCCACATTCTTAATGGAACATACTTTATAAGCATATCCACATTCTTAATGGTATGTACTTTATAAACATATCCACATTCTTAATGGTATGTACTTTATAAACATATCCACATTCTTAATGGAACATACTTTATAAGCATATCCACATTCTTAATGGTATGTACTTTATAAACATATCCACATTCTTAATGGTATGTACTTTATAAACATATCCACATTCTTAATGGTACATACTTTATAAACATATCCACATTCTTAATGGAACATACTTTATAAGCATATCCACATTCTTAATGGAACATACTTTATAAGCATATCCACATTCTTAATGGTATGTACTTTATAAACATATCCACATTCTTAATGGTATGTACTTTATAAACATATCCACATTCTTAATGGTACATACTTTATAAACATATCCACATTCTTAATGGAACATACTTTATAAACATATCCACATTCTTAATGGTATGTACTTTATAAACATATCCACATTCTTAATGGTATGTACTTTATAAACATATCCACATTCTTAATGGTATGTACTTTATAAACATATCCACATTCTTAATGGTATGTACTTTATAAACATATCCACATTCTTAATGGTATGTACTTTATAAACATATCCACATTCTTAATGGTATGTACTTTATAAACATATCCACATTCTTCATGGAACATACTTTATAAACATATCGACATTCTTAATGGTATGTACTTTATAAACATATCGACATTCTTAATGGTATGTACTTTATAAACATATCCACATTCTTAATGGTACATACTTTATAAACATATCGACATTCTTAATGGTATGTACTTTATAAACATATCGACATTCTTAATGGTATGTACTTTATAAACATATCCACATTCTTAATGGAACATACTTTATAAGCATATCCACATTCTTAATGGTATGTACTTTATAAACATATCCACATTCTTAATGGTATGTACTTTATAAACATATCCACATTCTTAATGGTATGTACTTTATAAACATATCCACATTCTTAATGGTATGTACTTTATAAACATATCGACATTCTTAATGGTATGTACTTTATAAACATATCCACATTCTTAATGGTACATACTTTATAAACATATCCACATTCTTAATGGTATGTACTTTATAAACATATACACATTCTTAATGGAACATACTTTATAAACATATCCACATTCTTAATGGAACATACTTTATAAGCATATCCACATTCTTAATGGTATGTACTTTATAAACATATCTACATTCTTAATGGTATGTACTTTATAAACATATCGACATTCTTAATGGTATGTACTTTATAAACATATCTTCATTCTTAATGGTATGTACTTTATAAACATATCCACATTCTTAATGGTATGTACTTTATAAACATATCCACATTCTTAATGGTATGTACTTTATAAACATATCGACATTCTTAATGGTATGTACTTTATAAACATATCGACATTCTTAATGGTATGTACTTTATAAACATATCGACATTCTTAATGGTATGTACTTTATAAACATATCGACATTCTTAATAGTATGTACTTTATAAACATATCGACATTCTTAATGGTATGTACTTTATGAACATATCCACATTCTTAATGGTATGTACTTTATGAACATATCCACATTCTTAATGGTATGTACTTTATAAACATATCGACATTCTTAATGGTATGTACTTTATAAACATATCCACATTCTTAATGGTATGTACTTTATAAACATATCGACATTCTTAATGGTATGTACTTTATAAACATATCGACATTCTTAATGGTATGTACTTTATAAACATATCGACATTCTTAATGGTATGTACTTTATAAACATATCGACATTCTTAATGGTATGTACTTTATAAACATATCGACATTCTTAATGGTATGTACTTTATAAACATATCTACATTCTTAATGGTATGTACTTTATAAACATATCTACATTCTTAATGGTATGTACTTTATAAACATATCCACATTCTTAATGGTATGTACTTTATGAACATATCCACATTCTTAATGGTATGTACTTTATAAACATATCCACATTCTTAATGGTATGTACTTTATAAACATATCGACATTCTTAATGGTATGTACTTTTTAAACATATCGACATTCTTAATGGTATGTACTTTATAAACATATCCACATTCTTAATGGTATGTACTTTATAAACATATCCACATTCATAATGGTATGTACTTTATAAACATATCCACATTCTTAATGGTATGTACTTTATGAACATATCCACATTCTTAATGGCATGTACTTTATAAACATATCCACATTCTTAATGGTATGTACTTTATAAACATATCGACATTCTTAATGGTATGTACTTTATAAACATATCGACATTCTTAATGGTATGTACTTTATAAACATATCTTCATTCTTAATGGTATGTACTTTATAAACATATCCACATTCTTAATGGTATGTACTTTATAAACATATCCACATTCTTAATGGTATGTACTTTATAAACATATCGACATTCTTAATGGTATGTACTTTATAAACATATCGACATTCTTAATGGTATGTACTTTATAAACATATCGACATTCTTAATAGTATGTACTTTATAAACATATCGACATTCTTAATAGTATGTACTTTATAAACATATCCACATTCTTAATGGTATGTACTTTATGAACATATCCACATTCTTAATGGTATGTACTTTATAAACATATCGACATTCTTAATGGTATGTACTTTAGAAACATATCGACATTCTTAATGGTATGTACTTTATAAACATATCCACATTCTTAATGGTATGTACTTTATAAACATATCGACATTCTTAATGGTATGTACTTTATAAACACTAGGGCATGCCCGTACTATATATATATCTAAAATTATATCCCCCCCCCCCCTCTATTTATATGAAATGGTTTGGTTCATGAAATGTTTTGGTCCATTCGCAACGCCAAAGCGAACGGCGAACGCTTTACATGAAATGGTTTGGTCCATGAAATGTTTTGGTCCATTCGCAACGCCAAAGCGAACGGCGAACGGCTTGCGAGTACAGTGACAATCCCCCCCCCCCCCCTCTATTTACATGAAATGGTTTTAATTAGTTTTAAAACATAGTTTAACGCCAACATAGCGGCAACATAGTTTGCCAACGTGAAATAAATGAATACGCTCTCAAATGTGCCGTCCGAGGCAGAGTGTGTTCGCCACGTTCGGCACACGCGATAGCTCGCTGCTCTCTGATTGGTTGAATCGTTTTTTGGACATAGCTCGGTAAGTAATTGTCCGATTAATATGAAACCTTGAAAAGGCACATCCTCGGGTCCCCAGCAATATACCTGGCAAGTTTAAAGTATATCGGACCGGTAGTTGTCGAGAAACAGCGGTCGCATACACACACACACACACACAGACAGAGATTAGTGGAATTATAGATAGATATCGACATTCTTAATGGTATGTACTTTATAAACATATCCACATTCTTAATGGAATGTACTTTATAAACATATCGACATTCTTAATGGTATGTACTTTATAAACATATCCACATTCTTAATGGTATGTACTTTATAAACATATCCACATTCTTAATGGTATGTACTTTATAAACATATCCACATTCTTAATGGTATGTACTTCATAAACATATCCACATTCTTAATGCTATGTACTTTATAAACATATCCACATTCTTAATGGTATGTACTTTATGAACATATCCACATTCTTAATGGTATGTACTTTATAAACATATCCACATTCTTAATGGTACGTACTTTATAAACATATCCACATTCTTAATGGTATGTACTTTATAAACATATCTACATTCTTAATGGTATGTACTTTATAAACATATCCACATTCTTAATGGTACATACTTTATAAACATATCTACATTCTTAATGGTACATACTTTATAAACATATCTACATTCTTAATGGTATGTACTTTATAAACATATCCACATTCTTAATGGTATGTACTTTATAAACATATCCACATTCTTAATGGTATGTACTTTATAAACATATCTACATTCTTAATGGTATGTACTTTATAAACATATCCACATTCTTAATGGTATGTACTTTATAAACATATCCACATTCTTAATGGTATGTACTTTATAAACATATCCACATTCTTAATGGTATGTACTTGATGAACATATCCACATTCTTAATGGTATGTACTTTATAAACATATCCACATTCTTTATGGTATGTACTTGATGAACATATCCACATTCTTAATGGTACGTACTTTTCAACATATCCACATTCTTAATTGTATGTACTTTATAAACATATCTACATTCTTAATGGTATGTACTTTATAAACATATCCACATTCTTAATTGTATGTACTTTATAAACATATCTACATTCTTAATGGTATGTACTTTATAAACATATCCACATTCTTAATGGTATGTACTTTATAAACATATCCACATTCTTATGGTATGTACTTTATGAACATATCCACATCCTTAATGGTATGTACTTTATAAACATATCTACATTCTTAATGGTATGTACTTTATAAACATATCTACATTCTTAATAGTATGTACTTTATAAACATATCCACATTCTTAATTGTATGTACTTTATAAACATATCCACATTCTTAATTGTATGTACTTTATAAACATATCGACATTCTTAATGGTATGTACTTTATGAACATATCCACATTCTTAATGGTATGTACTTTATGAACATATCCACATTCTTAATGGTATGTACTTTATAAACATATCGACATTCTTAATGGTATGTACTTTATAAACATATCCACATTCTTAATGGTATGTACTTTATAAACATATCGACATTCTTAATGGTATGTACTTTATAAACATATCGACATTCTTAATGGTATGTACTTTATAAACATATCGACATTCTTAATGGTATGTACTTTATAAACATATCGACATTCTTAATGGTATGTACTTTATAAACATATCGACATTCTTAATGGTATGTACTTTATAAACATATCTACATTCTTAATGGTATGTACTTTATAAACATATCTACATTCTTAATGGTATGTACTTTATAAACATATCCACATTCTTAATGGTATGTACTTTATGAACATATCCACATTCTTAATGGTATGTACTTTATAAACATATCCACATTCTTAATGGTATGTACTTTATAAACATATCGACATTCTTAATGGTATGTACTTTTTAAACATATCGACATTCTTAATGGTATGTACTTTATAAACATATCCACATTCTTAATGGTATGTACTTTATAAACATATCCACATTCATAATGGTATGTACTTTATAAACATATCCACATTCTTAATGGTATGTACTTTATGAACATATCCACATTCTTAATGGCATGTACTTTATAAACATATCCACATTCTTAATGGTATGTACTTTATAAACATATCGACATTCTTAATGGTATGTACTTTATAAACATATCGACATTCTTAATGGTATGTACTTTATAAACATATCTTCATTCTTAATGGTATGTACTTTATAAACATATCCACATTCTTAATGGTATGTACTTTATAAACATATCCACATTCTTAATGGTATGTACTTTATAAACATATCGACATTCTTAATGGTATGTACTTTATAAACATATCGACATTCTTAATGGTATGTACTTTATAAACATATCGACATTCTTAATAGTATGTACTTTATAAACATATCGACATTCTTAATAGTATGTACTTTATAAACATATCCACATTCTTAATGGTATGTACTTTATGAACATATCCACATTCTTAATGGTATGTACTTTATAAACATATCGACATTCTTAATGGTATGTACTTTATAAACATATCGACATTCTTAATGGTATGTACTTTATAAACATATCCACATTCTTAATGGTATGTACTTTATAAACATATCGACATTCTTAATGGTATGTACTTTATAAACACTAGGGCATGCCCGTACTATATATATATCTAAAATTATATCCCCCCCCCCCTCTATTTATATGAAATGGTTTGGTTCATGAAATGTTTTGGTCCATTCGCAACGCCAAAGCGAACGGCGAACGCTTTACATGAAATGGTTTGGTCCATGAAATGTTTTGGTACATTCGCAACGCCAAAGCGAACGGCGAACGGCTTGCGAGTACAGTGACAATCCCCCCCCCCCCCCTCTATTTACATGAAATGGTTTTAATTAGTTTTAAAACATAGTTTAACGCCAACATAGCGGCAACATAGTTTGCCAACGTGAAATAAATGAATACGCTCTCAAATGTGCCGTCAGAGGCAGAGTGTGTTCGCCACGTTCGGCACACGCGATAGCTCGCTGCTCTCTGATTGGTTGAATCGTTTTTTGGACATAGCTCGGTAAGTAATTGTCCGATTAATATGAAACCTTGAAAAGGCACATCCTCGGGTCCCCAGCAATATACCTGGCAAGTTTAAAGTATATCGGACCGGTAGTTGTTGAGAAACAGCGGTCGCATACACACACACACACACACAGACAGAGATTAGTGGAATTATAGATAGATATCGACATTCTTAATGGTATGTACTTTATAAACATATCCACATTCTTAATGGAATGTACTTTATAAACATATCGACATTCTTAATGGTATGTACTTTATAAACATATCCACATTCTTAATGGTATGTACTTTATAAACATATCCACATTCTTAATGGTATGTACTTTATAAACATATCCACATTCTTAATGGTATGTACTTCATAAACATATCCACATTCTTAATGCTATGTACTTTATAAACATATCCACATTCTTAATGGTATGTACTTTATGAACATATCCACATTCTTAATGGTATGTACTTTATAAACATATCCACATTCTTAATGGTACGTACTTTATAAACATATCCACATTCTTAATGGTATGTACTTTATAAACATATCTACATTCTTAATGGTATGTACTTTATAAACATATCCACATTCTTAATGGTACATACTTTATAAACATATCTACATTCTTAATGGTACATACTTTATAAACATATCTACATTCTTAATGGTATGTACTTTATAAACATATCCACATTCTTAATGGTATGTACTTTATAAACATATCCACATTCTTAATGGTATGTACTTTATAAACATATCTACATTCTTAATGGTATGTACTTTATAAACATATCCACATTCTTAATGGTATGTACTTTATAAACATATCCACATTCTTAATGGTATGTACTTTATAAACATAGCCACATTCTTAATGGTATGTACTTGATGAACATATCCACATTCTTAATGTTATGTACTTTATAAACATATCCACATTCTTTATGGTATGTACTTGATGAACATATCCACATTCTTAATGGTACGTACTTTTCAACATATCCACATTCTTAATTGTATGTACTTTATAAACATATCTACATTCTTAATGGTATGTACTTTATAAACATATCCACATTCTTAATTGTATGTACTTTATAAACATATCTACATTCTTAATGGTATGTACTTTATAAACATATCCACATTCTTAATGGTATGTACTTTATAAACATATCCACATTCTTATGGTATGTACTTTATGAACATATCCACATCCTTAATGGTATGTACTTTATAAACATATCTACATTCTTAATGGTATGTACTTTATAAACATATCTACATTCTTAATAGTATGTACTTTATAAACATATCCACATTCTTAATTGTATGTACTTTATAAACATATCTACATTCTTAATGGTATGTACTTTATAAACATATCCACATTCTTAATGGTATGTACTTTATAAACATATCCACATTCTTAATGGTATGTACTTTATGAACATATCCACATCCTTAATGGTATGTACTTTATAAACATATCCACATTCTTAATGGTATGTACTTTATAAACATATCCACATTCTTAATGGTATGTACTTTATAAACATATCCACATTCTTAATGGTATGTACTTTATAAACATATCTACATTCTTAATGGTATGTATTCATAAACATATCCACATTCTTAATGGTATGTACTTTATAAACATATCCACATTCTTAATGGTATGTACTTTATAAACATATCCACATTCTTAATGGTATGTACTTTATAAACATATCTACATTCTTAATGGTATGTACTTTATAAACATATCCACATTCTTAATGGTATGTACTTTATAAACATATCCACATTCTTAATGGTATGTACTTTATAAACATATCCACATTCTTAATGGTATGTACTTTATAAACATATCTACATTCTTAATGGTATGTACTTTATAAACATATCCACATTCTTAATGGTATGTACTTTATAAACATATCTACATTCTTAATGGTATGTACTTTATAAACATATCCACATTCTTAATGGTATGTACTTTATAAACATATCCACATTCTTAATGGTATGTACTTTATAAACATATCCACATTCTTAATGGTATGTACTTTATAAACATATCCACATTCTTAATGGTATGTACTTTATAAACATATCCACATTCTTAATGGTATGTACTTTATAAACATATCCACATTCTTAATGGTATGTACTTTATAAACATATCAACATTCTTAATGGTATGTACTTTATAAACATATCCACATTCTTAATGGTATGTACTTTATAAACATATCCACATTCTTAATGGTACGTACTTTATAAACATATCTACATGCTTAATGGTATGTACTTTATAAACATATCTACATTCTTAATGGTATGTACTTTATAAACATATCCACATTCTTAATGGTATGTACTTCATAAACATATCCACATACTTAATGGTATGTACTTTATAAACATATCCACATACTTAATGGTATGTACTTTATAAACATATCTACATTCTTAATGGTACGTACTTTATAAACATATCCACATTCTTAATGGTATGTACTTTATAAACATATCTACATTCTTAATGGTATGTACTTTATAAACATATCCACATTCTTAATGGTACATACTTTATAAACATATCTACATTCTTAATGGTACATACTTTATAAACATATCTACATTCTTAATGGTATGTACTTTATAAACATATCCACATTCTTAATGGTATGTACTTTATAAACATATCCACATTCTTAATGGTATGTACTTTATAAACATATCTACATTCTTAATGGTATGTACTTTATAAACATATCCACATTCTTAATGGTATGTACTTTATAAACATATCCACATTCTTAATGGTATGTACTTTATAAACATATCCACATTCTTAATGGTATGTACTTGATGAACATATCCACATTCTTAATGGTATGTACTTTATAAACATATCCACATTCTTTATGGTATGTACTTGATGAACATATCCACATTCTTAATGGTACGTACTTTTCAACATATCCACATTCTTAATTGTATGTACTTTATAAACATATCTACATTCTTAATGGTATGTACTTTATAAACATATCCACATTCTTAATTGTATGTACTTTATAAACATATCTACATTCTTAATGGTATGTACTTTATAAACATATCCACATTCTTAATGGTATGTACTTTATAAACATATCCACATTCTTATGGTATGTACTTTATGAACATATCCACATCCTTAATGGTATGTACTTTATAAACATATCTACATTCTTAATGGTATGTACTTTATAAACATATCTACATTCTTAATAGTATGTACTTTATAAACATATCCACATTCTTAATTGTATGTACTTTATAAACATATCCACATTCTTAATTGTATGTACTTTATAAACATATCGACATTCTTAATGGTATGTACTTTATGAACATATCCACATTCTTAATGGTATGTACTTTATGAACATATCCACATTCTTAATGGTATGTACTTTATAAACATATCGACATTCTTAATGGTATGTACTTTATAAACATATCCACATTCTTAATGGTATGTACTTTATAAACATATCGACATTCTTAATGGTATGTACTTTATAAACATATCGACATTCTTAATGGTATGTACTTTATAAACATATCGACATTCTTAATGGTATGTACTTTATAAACATATCGACATTCTTAATGGTATGTACTTTATAAACATATCGACATTCTTAATGGTATGTACTTTATAAACATATCTACATTCTTAATGGTATGTACTTTATAAACATATCTACATTCTTAATGGTATGTACTTTATAAACATATCCACATTCTTAATGGTATGTACTTTATGAACATATCCACATTCTTAATGGTATGTACTTTATAAACATATCCACATTCTTAATGGTATGTACTTTATAAACATATCGACATTCTTAATGGTATGTACTTTTTAAACATATCGACATTCTTAATGGTATGTACTTTATAAACATATCCACATTCTTAATGGTATGTACTTTATAAACATATCCACATTCATAATGGTATGTACTTTATAAACATATCCACATTCTTAATGGTATGTACTTTATGAACATATCCACATTCTTAATGGCATGTACTTTATAAACATATCCACATTCTTAATGGTATGTACTTTATAAACATATCGACATTCTTAATGGTATGTACTTTATAAACATATCGACATTCTTAATGGTATGTACTTTATAAACATATCTTCATTCTTAATGGTATGTACTTTATAAACATATCCACATTCTTAATGGTATGTACTTTATAAACATATCCACATTCTTAATGGTATGTACTTTATAAACATATCGACATTCTTAATGGTATGTACTTTATAAACATATCGACATTCTTAATGGTATGTACTTTATAAACATATCGACATTCTTAATAGTATGTACTTTATAAACATATCGACATTCTTAATAGTATGTACTTTATAAACATATCCACATTCTTAATGGTATGTACTTTATGAACATATCCACATTCTTAATGGTATGTACTTTATAAACATATCGACATTCTTAATGGTATGTACTTTATAAACATATCGACATTCTTAATGGTATGTACTTTATAAACATATCCACATTCTTAATGGTATGTACTTTATAAACATATCGACATTCTTAATGGTATGTACTTTATAAACACTAGGGCATGCCCGTACTATATATATATCTAAAATTATATCCCCCCCCCCCCTCTATTTATATGAAATGGTTTGGTTCATGAAATGTTTTGGTCCATTCGCAACGCCAAAGCGAACGGCGAACGCTTTACATGAAATGGTTTGGTCCATGAAATGTTTTGGTACATTCGCAACGCCAAAGCGAACGGCGAACGGCTTGCGAGTACAGTGACAATCCTCCCCCCCCCCCCCCCCTCTATTTACATGAAATGGTTTTAATTAGTTTTAAAACATAGTTTAACGCCAACATAGCGGCAACATAGTTTGCCAACGTGAAATAAATGAATACGCTCTCAAATGTGCCGTCCGAGGCAGAGTGTGTTCGCCACGTTCGGCACACGCGATAGCTCGCTGCTCTCTGATTGGTTGAATCGTTTTTTGGACATAGCTCGGTAAGTAATTGTCCGATTAATATGAAACCTTGAAAAGGCACATCCTCGGGTCCCCAGCAATATACCTGGCAAGTTTAAAGTATATCGGACCGGTAGTTGTTGAGAAACAGCGGTCGCATACACACACACACACACACAGACAGAGATTAGTGGAATTATAGATAGATATCGACATTCTTAATGGTATGTACTTTATAAACATATCCACATTCTTAATGGAATGTACTTTATAAACATATCGACATTCTTAATGGTATGTACTTTATAAACATATCCACATTCTTAATGGTATGTACTTTATAAACATATCCACATTCTTAATGGTATGTACTTTATAAACATATCCACATTCTTAATGGTATGTACTTCATAAACATATCCACATTCTTAATGCTATGTACTTTATAAACATATCCACATTCTTAATGGTATGTACTTTATGAACATATCCACATTCTTAATGGTATGTACTTTATAAACATATCCACATTCTTAATGGTACGTACTTTATAAACATATCCACATTCTTAATGGTATGTACTTTATAAACATATCTACATTCTTAATGGTATGTACTTTATAAACATATCCACATTCTTAATGGTACATACTTTATAAACATATCTACATTCTTAATGGTACATACTTTATAAACATATCTACATTCTTAATGGTATGTACTTTATAAACATATCCACATTCTTAATGGTATGTACTTTATAAACATATCCACATTCTTAATGGTATGTACTTTATAAACATATCTACATTCTTAATGGTATGTACTTTATAAACATATCCACATTCTTAATGGTATGTACTTTATAAACATATCCACATTCTTAATGGTATGTACTTTATAAACATAGCCACATTCTTAATGGTATGTACTTGATGAACATATCCACATTCTTAATGGTATGTACTTTATAAACATATCCACATTCTTTATGGTATGTACTTGATGAACATATCCACATTCTTAATGGTACGTACTTTTCAACATATCCACATTCTTAATTGTATGTACTTTATAAACATATCTACATTCTTAATGGTATGTACTTTATAAACATATCCACATTCTTAATTGTATGTACTTTATAAACATATCTACATTCTTAATGGTATGTACTTTATAAACATATCCACATTCTTAATGGTATGTACTTTATAAACATATCCACATTCTTATGGTATGTACTTTATGAACATATCCACATCCTTAATGGTATGTACTTTATAAACATATCTACATTCTTAATGGTATGTACTTTATAAACATATCTACATTCTTAATAGTATGTACTTTATAAACATATCCACATTCTTAATTGTATGTACTTTATAAACATATCTACATTCTTAATGGTATGTACTTTATAAACATATCCACATTCTTAATGGTATGTACTTTATAAACATATCCACATTCTTAATGGTATGTACTTTATGAACATATCCACATCCTTAATGGTATGTACTTTATAAACATATCCACATTCTTAATGGTATGTACTTTATAAACATATCCACATTCTTAATGGTATGTACTTTATAAACATATCCACATTCTTAATGGTATGTACTTTATAAACATATCTACATTCTTAATGGTATGTACTTCATAAACATATCCACATTCTTAATGGTATGTACTTTATAAACATATCCACATTCTTAATGGTATGTACTTTATAAACATATCCACATTCTTAATGGTATGTACTTTATAAACATATCTACATTCTTAATGGTATGTACTTTATAAACATATCCACATTCTTAATGGTATGTACTTTATAAACATATCCACATTCTTAATGGTATGTACTTTATAAACATATCCACATTCTTAATGGTATGTACTTTATAAACATATCTACATTCTTAATGGTATGTACTTTATAAACATATCCACATTCTTAATGGTATGTACTTTATAAACATATCTACATTCTTAATGGTATGTACTTTATAAACATATCCACATTCTTAATGGTATGTACTTTATAAACATATCCACATTCTTAATGGTATGTACTTTATAAACATATCCACATTCTTAATGGTATGTACTTTATAAACATATCCACATTCTTAATGGTATGTACTTTATAAACATATCCACATTCTTAATGGTATGTACTTTATAAACATATCCACATTCTTAATGGTATGTACTTTATAAACATATCAACATTCTTAATGGTATGTACTTTATAAACATATCCACATTCTTAATGGTATGTACTTTATAAACATATCCACATTCTTAATGGTACGTACTTTATAAACATATCTACATGCTTAATGGTATGTACTTTATAAACATATCTACATTCTTAATGGTATGTACTTTATAAACATATCCACATTCTTAATGGTATGTACTTCATAAACATATCCACATACTTAATGGTATGTACTTTATAAACATATCCACATACTTAATGGTATGTACTTTATAAACATATCTACATTCTTAATTGTATGTACTTTATAAACATATCCACATTCTTAATGGTATGTACTTTATAAACACATCCACATTCGTAATGGTATGTACTTTATAAACATATCTACATTCTTAATGGTATGTACTTTATGAACATATCCACATTCTTAATGGTACATACTTTATAAACATATCTACATTATTAATGGTACATACTTTATAAACATATCTACATTATTAATGGTATGTACTTTATAAACATATCCACATTCTTAATGGTATGTACTTTATAAACATATCCACATTCTTAATGGTATGTACTTTATAAACATATCTACATTCTTAATGGTACATACTTTATAAACATATCCACATTCTTAATGGTATGTACTTTATAAACATATCCACATTCTTAATGGTATGTACTTTATAAACATATCGACATTCTTAATGGTATGTACTTTATAAACATATCGACATTCTTAATGGTATGTACTTTATAAACATATCGACATTCTTAATAGTATGTACTTTATAAACATATCGACATTCTTAATAGTATGTACTTTATAAACATATCCACATTCTTAATGGTATGTACTTTATGAACATATCCACATTCTTAATGGTATGTACTTTATAAACATATCGACATTCTTAATGGTATGTACTTTATAAACATATCGACATTCTTAATGGTATGTACTTTATAAACATATCCACATTCTTAATGGTATGTACTTTATAAACATATCCACATTCTTAATGGTATGTACTTTATAAACACTAGGGCATGCCCGTACTATATATATATCTAAAATTATATCCCCCCCCCCCCTCTATTTATATGAAATGGTTTGGTTCATGAAATGTTTTGGTCCATTCGCAACGCCAAAGCGAACGGCGAACGCTTTACATGAAATGGTTTGGTCCATGAAATGTTTTGGTCCATTCGCAACGCCAAAGCGAACGGCGAACGGCTTGCGAGTACAGTGACAATCCCCCCCCCCCCCTCTATTTACATGAAATGGTTTTAATTAGTTTTAAAACATAGTTTAACGCCAACATAGCGGCAACATAGTTTGCCAACGTGAAATAAATGAATACGCTCTCAAATGTGCCGTCCGAGGCAGAGTGTGTTCGCCACGTTCGGCACACGCGATAGCTCGCTGCTCTCTGATTGGTTGAATCGTTTTTTGGACATAGCTCGGTAAGTAATTGTCCGATTAATATGAAACCTTGAAAAGGCACAGCCTCGGGTCCCCAGCAATATACCTGGCAAGTTTAAAGTATATCGGACCGGTAGTTGTCGAGAAACAGCGGTCGCATACACACACACACACACACAGAGACAGAGATTAGTGGAATTATAGATAGATATCGACATTCTTAATGGTATGTACTTTATAAACATATCCACATTCTTAATGGAATGTACTTTATAAACATATCGACATTCTTAATGGTATGTACTTTATAAACATATCCACATTCTTAATGGTATGTACTTTATAAACATATCCACATTCTTAATGGTATGTACTTTATAAACATATCCACATTCTTAATGGTATGTACTTCATAAACATATCCACATTCTTAATGCTATGTACTTTATAAACATATCCACATTCTTAATGGTATGTACTTTATGAACATATCCACATTCTTAATGGTATGTACTTTATAAACATATCCACATTCTTAATGGTACGTACTTTATAAACATATCCACATTCTTAATGGTATGTACTTTATAAACATATCTACATTCTTAATGGTATGTACTTTATAAACATATCCACATTCTTAATGGTACATACTTTATAAACATATCTACATTCTTAATGGTACATACTTTATAAACATATCTACATTCTTAATGGTATGTACTTTATAAACATATCCACATTCTTAATGGTATGTACTTTATAAACATATCCACATTCTTAATGGTATGTACTTTATAAACATATCTACATTCTTAATGGTATGTACTTTATAAACATATCCACATTCTTAATGGTATGTACTTTATAAACATATCCACATTCTTAATGGTATGTACTTTATAAACATATCCACATTCTTAATGGTATGTACTTGATGAACATATCCACATTCTTAATGGTATGTACTTTATAAACATATCCACATTCTTTATGGTATGTACTTGATGAACATATCCACATTCTTAATGGTACGTACTTTTCAACATATCCACATTCTTAATTGTATGTACTTTATAAACATATCTACATTCTTAATGGTATGTACTTTATAAACATATCCACATTCTTAATTGTATGTACTTTATAAACATATCTACATTCTTAATGGTATGTACTTTATAAACATATCCACATTCTTAATGGTATGTACTTTATAAACATATCCACATTCTTATGGTATGTACTTTATGAACATATCCACATCCTTAATGGTATGTACTTTATAAACATATCTACATTCTTAATGGTATGTACTTTATAAACATATCTACATTCTTAATAGTATGTACTTTATAAACATATCCACATTCTTAATTGTATGTACTTTATAAACATATCCACATTCTTAATTGTATGTACTTTATAAACATATCGACATTCTTAATGGTATGTACTTTATGAACATATCCACATTCTTAATGGTATGTACTTTATGAACATATCCACATTATTAATGGTATGTACTTTATAAACATATCGACATTCTTAATGGTATGTACTTTATAAACATATCCACATTCTTAATGGTATGTACTTTATAAACATATCGACATTCTTAATGGTATGTACTTTATAAACATATCGACATTCTTAATGGTATGTACTTTATAAACATATCGACATTCTTAATGGTATGTACTTTATAAACATATCGACATTCTTAATGGTATGTACTTTATAAACATATCGACATTCTTAATGGTATGTACTTTATAAACATATCTACATTCTTAATGGTATGTACTTTATAAACATATCTACATTCTTAATGGTATGTACTTTATAAACATATCCACATTCTTAATGGTATGTACTTTATGAACATATCCACATTCTTAATGGTATGTACTTTATAAACATATCCACATTCTTAATGGTATGTACTTTATAAACATATCGACATTCTTAATGGTATGTACTTTTTAAACATATCGACATTCTTAATGGTATGTACTTTATAAACATATCCACATTCTTAATGGTATGTACTTTATAAACATATCCACATTCATAATGGTATGTACTTTATAAACATATCCACATTCTTAATGGTATGTACTTTATGAACATATCCACATTCTTAATGGCATGTACTTTATAAACATATCCACATTCTTAATGGTATGTACTTTATAAACATATCGACATTCTTAATGGTATGTACTTTATAAACATATCGACATTCTTAATGGTATGTACTTTATAAACATATCTTCATTCTTAATGGTATGTACTTTATAAACATATCCACATTCTTAATGGTATGTACTTTATAAACATATCCACATTCTTAATGGTATGTACTTTATAAACATATCGACATTCTTAATGGTATGTACTTTATAAACATATCGACATTCTTAATAGTATGTACTTTATAAACATATCGACATTCTTAATAGTATGTACTTTATAAACATATCCACATTCTTAATGGTATGTACTTTATGAACATATCCACATTCTTAATGGTATGTACTTTATAAACATATCGACATTCTTAATGGTATGTACTTTATAAACATATCGACATTCTTAATGGTATGTACTTTATAAACATATCCACATTCTTAATGGTATGTACTTTATAAACATATCGACATTCTTAATGGTATGTACTTTATAAACACTAGGGCATGCCCGTACTATATATATATCTAAAATTATATCCCCCCCCCCCTCTATTTATATGAAATGGTTTGGTTCATGAAATGTTTTGGTCCATTCGCAACGCCAAAGCGAACGGCGAACGCTTTACATGAAATGGTTTGGGTCATGAAATGTTTTGGTCCATTCGCAACGCCAAAGTGAACGGCGAACGGCTTGCGAGTACAGTGACAATCCCCCCCCCCCCCCTCTATTTACATGAAATGGTTTTAATTAGTTTTAAAACATAGTTTAACGCCAACATAGCGGCAACATAGTTTGCCAACGTGAAATAAATGAATACGCTCTCAAATGTGCCGTCCGAGGCAGAGTGTGTTCGCCACGTTCGGCACACGCGATAGCTCGCTGCTCTCTGATTGGTTGAATCGTTTTTTGGACATAGCTCGGTAAGTAATTGTCCGATTAATATGAAACCTTGAAAAGGCACATCCTCGGGTCCCCAGCAATATACCTGGCAAGTTTAAAGTATATCGGACCGGTAGTTGTCGAGAAACAGCGGTCGCATACACACACACACACACACAGACAGAGATTAGTGGAATTATAGATAGATATCGACATTCTTAATGGTATGTACTTTATAAACATATCCACATTCTTAATGGAATGTACTTTATAAACATATCGACATTCTTAATGGTATGTACTTTATAAACATATCCACATTCTTAATGGTATGTACTTTATAAACATATCCACATTCTTAATGGTATGTACTTTATAAACATATCCACATTCTTAATGGTATGTACTTCATAAACATATCCACATTCTTAATGCTATGTACTTTATAAACATATCCACATTCTTAATGGTATGTACTTTATGAACATATCCACATTCTTAATGGTATGTACTTTATAAACATATCCACATTCTTAATGGTACGTACTTTATAAACATATCCACATTCTTAATGGTATGTACTTTATAAACATATCTACATTCTTAATGGTATGTACTTTATAAACATATCCACATTCTTAATGGTACATACTTTATAAACATATCTACATTCTTAATGGTACATACTTTATAAACATATCTACATTCTTAATGGTATGTACTTTATAAACATATCCACATTCTTAATGGTATGTACTTTATAAACATATCCACATTCTTAATGGTATGTACTTTATAAACATATCTACATTCTTAATGGTATGTACTTTATAAACATATCCACATTCTTAATGGTATGTACTTTATAAACATATCCACATTCTTAATGGTATGTACTTTATAAACATATCCACATTCTTAATGGTATGTACTTGATGAACATATCCACATTCTTAATGGTATGTACTTTATAAACATATCCACATTCTTTATGGTATGTACTTGATGAACATATCCACATTCTTAATGGTACGTACTTTTCAACATATCCACATTCTTAATTGTATGTACTTTATAAACATATCTACATTCTTAATGGTATGTACTTTATAAACATATCCACATTCTTAATTGTATGTACTTTATAAACATATCTACATTCTTAATGGTATGTACTTTATAAACATATCCACATTCTTAATGGTATGTACTTTATAAACATATCCACATTCTTATGGTATGTACTTTATGAACATATCCACATCCTTAATGGTATGTACTTTATAAACATATCTACATTCTTAATGGTATGTACTTTATAAACATATCTACATTCTTAATAGTATGTACTTTATAAACATATCCACATTCTTAATTGTATGTACTTTATAAACATATCCACATTCTTAATTGTATGTACTTTATAAACATATCGACATTCTTAATGGTATGTACTTTATGAACATATCCACATTCTTAATGGTATGTACTTTATGAACATATCCACATTCTTAATGGTATGTACTTTATAAACATATCGACATTCTTAATGGTATGTACTTTATAAACATATCCACATTCTTAATGGTATGTACTTTATAAACATATCGACATTCTTAATGGTATGTACTTTATAAACATATCGACATTCTTAATGGTATGTACTTTATAAACATATCGACATTCTTAATGGTATGTACTTTATAAACATATCGACATTCTTAATGGTATGTACTTTATAAACATATCGACATTCTTAATGGTATGTACTTTATAAACATATCTACATTCTTAATGGTATGTACTTTATAAACATATCTACATTCTTAATGGTATGTACTTTATAAACATATCCACATTCTTAATGGTATGTACTTTATGAACATATCCACATTCTTAATGGTATGTACTTTATAAACATATCCACATTCTTAATGGTATGTACTTTATAAACATATCGACATTCTTAATGGTATGTACTTTTTAAACATATCGACATTCTTAATGGTATGTACTTTATAAACATATCCACATTCTTAATGGTATGTACTTTATAAACATATCCACATTCATAATGGTATGTACTTTATAAACATATCCACATTCTTAATGGTATGTACTTTATGAACATATCCACATTCTTAATGGCATGTACTTTATAAACATATCCACATTCTTAATGGTATGTACTTTATAAACATATCGACATTCTTAATGGTATGTACTTTATAAACATATCGACATTCTTAATGGTATGTACTTTATAAACATATCTTCATTCTTAATGGTATGTACTTTATAAACATATCCACATTCTTAATGGTATGTACTTTATAAACATATCCACATTCTTAATGGTATGTACTTTATAAACATATCGACATTCTTAATGGTATGTACTTTATAAACATATCGACATTCTTAATGGTATGTACTTTATAAACATATCGACATTCTTAATAGTATGTACTTTATAAACATATCGACATTCTTAATAGTATGTACTTTAAAAACATATCCACATTCTTAATGGTATGTACTTTATGAACATATCCACATTCTTAATGGTATGTACTTTATAAACATATCGACATTCTTAATGGTACGTACTTTATAAACATATCCACATTCTTAATGGTATGTACTTTATGAACATATCCACATTCTTAATGGTATGTACTTTATAAACATATCCACATTCTTAATGGTACGTACTTTATAAACATATCCACATTCTTAATGGTATGTACTTTATAAACATATCTACATTCTTAATGGTATGTACTTTATAAACATATCCACATTCTTAATGGTACATACTTTATAAACATATCTACATTCTTAATGGTACATACTTTATAAACATATCTACATTCTTAATGGTATGTACTTTATAAACATATCCACATTCTTAATGGTATGTACTTTATAAACATATCCACATTCTTAATGGTATGTACTTTATAAACATATCTACATTCTTAATGGTATGTACTTTATAAACATATCCACATTCTTAATGGTATGTACTTTATAAACATATCCACATTCTTAATGGTATGTACTTTATAAACATATCCACATTCTTAATGGTATGTACTTGATGAACATATCCACATTCTTAATGGTATGTACTTTATAAACATATCCACATTCTTTATGGTATGTACTTGATGAACATATCCACATTCTTAATGGTACGTACTTTTCAACATATCCACATTCTTAATTGTATGTACTTTATAAACATATCTACATTCTTAATGGTATGTACTTTATAAACATATCCACATTCTTAATTGTATGTACTTTATAAACATATCTACATTCTTAATGGTATGTACTTTATAAACATATCCACATTCTTAATGGTATGTACTTTATAAACATATCCACATTCTTATGGTATGTACTTTATGAACATATCCACATCCTTAATGGTATGTACTTTATAAACATATCTACATTCTTAATGGTATGTACTTTATAAACATATCTACATTCTTAATAGTATGTACTTTATAAACATATCCACATTCTTAATTGTATGTACTTTATAAACATATCCACATTCTTAATTGTATGTACTTTATAAACATATCGACATTCTTAATGGTATGTACTTTATGAACATATCCACATTCTTAATGGTATGTACTTTATGAACATATCCACATTATTAATGGTATGTACTTTATAAACATATCGACATTCTTAATGGTATGTACTTTATAAACATATCCACATTCTTAATGGTATGTACTTTATAAACATATCGACATTCTTAATGGTATGTACTTTATAAACATATCGACATTCTTAATGGTATGTACTTTATAAACATATCGACATTCTTAATGGTATGTACTTTATAAACATATCGACATTCTTAATGGTATGTACTTTATAAACATATCGACATTCTTAATGGTATGTACTTTATAAACATATCTACATTCTTAATGGTATGTACTTTATAAACATATCTACATTCTTAATGGTATGTACTTTATAAACATATCCACATTCTTAATGGTATGTACTTTATGAACATATCCACATTCTTAATGGTATGTACTTTATAAACATATCCACATTCTTAATGGTATGTACTTTATAAACATATCGACATTCTTAATGGTATGTACTTTTTAAACATATCGACATTCTTAATGGTATGTACTTTATAAACATATCCACATTCTTAATGGTATGTACTTTATAAACATATCCACATTCATAATGGTATGTACTTTATAAACATATCCACATTCTTAATGGTATGTACTTTATGAACATATCCACATTCTTAATGGCATGTACTTTATAAACATATCCACATTCTTAATGGTATGTACTTTATAAACATATCGACATTCTTAATGGTATGTACTTTATAAACATATCGACATTCTTAATGGTATGTACTTTATAAACATATCTTCATTCTTAATGGTATGTACTTTATAAACATATCCACATTCTTAATGGTATGTACTTTATAAACATATCCACATTCTTAATGGTATGTACTTTATAAACATATCGACATTCTTAATGGTATGTACTTTATAAACATATCGACATTCTTAATAGTATGTACTTTATAAACATATCGACATTCTTAATAGTATGTACTTTATAAACATATCCACATTCTTAATGGTATGTACTTTATGAACATATCCACATTCTTAATGGTATGTACTTTATAAACATATCGACATTCTTAATGGTATGTACTTTATAAACATATCGACATTCTTAATGGTATGTACTTTATAAACATATCCACATTCTTAATGGTATGTACTTTATAAACATATCGACATTCTTAATGGTATGTACTTTATAAACACTAGGGCATGCCCGTACTATATATATATCTAAAATTATATCCCCCCCCCCCTCTATTTATATGAAATGGTTTGGTTCATGAAATGTTTTGGTCCATTCGCAACGCCAAAGCGAACGGCGAACGCTTTACATGAAATGGTTTGGGTCATGAAATGTTTTGGTCCATTCGCAACGCCAAAGTGAACGGCGAACGGCTTGCGAGTACAGTGACAATCCCCCCCCCCCCCCCCCCCCTCTATTTACATGAAATGGTTTTAATTAGTTTTAAAACATAGTTTAACGCCAACATAGCGGCAACATAGTTTGCCAACGTGAAATAAATGAATACGCTCTCAAATGTGCCGTCCGAGGCAGAGTGTGTTCGCCACGTTCGGCACACGCGATAGCTCGCTGCTCTCTGATTGGTTGAATCGTTTTTTGGACATAGCTCGGTAAGTAATTGTCCGATTAATATGAAACCTTGAAAAGGCACATCCTCGGGTCCCCAGCAATATACCTGGCAAGTTTAAAGTATATCGGACCGGTAGTTGTCGAGAAACAGCGGTCGCATACACACACACACACACACAGACAGAGATTAGTGGAATTATAGATAGATATCGACATTCTTAATGGTATGTACTTTATAAACATATCCACATTCTTAATGGAATGTACTTTATAAACATATCGACATTCTTAATGGTATGTACTTTATAAACATATCCACATTCTTAATGGTATGTACTTTATAAACATATCCACATTCTTAATGGTATGTACTTTATAAACATATCCACATTCTTAATGGTATGTACTTCATAAACATATCCACATTCTTAATGCTATGTACTTTATAAACATATCCACATTCTTAATGGTATGTACTTTATGAACATATCCACATTCTTAATGGTATGTACTTTATAAACATATCCACATTCTTAATGGTACGTACTTTATAAACATATCCACATTCTTAATGGTATGTACTTTATAAACATATCTACATTCTTAATGGTATGTACTTTATAAACATATCCACATTCTTAATGGTACATACTTTATAAACATATCTACATTCTTAATGGTACATACTTTATAAACATATCTACATTCTTAATGGTATGTACTTTATAAACATATCCACATTCTTAATGGTATGTACTTTATAAACATATCCACATTCTTAATGGTATGTACTTTATAAACATATCTACATTCTTAATGGTATGTACTTTATAAACATATCCACATTCTTAATGGTATGTACTTTATAAACATATCCACATTCTTAATGGTATGTACTTTATAAACATATCCACATTCTTAATGGTATGTACTTGATGAACATATCCACATTCTTAATGGTATGTACTTTATAAACATATCCACATTCTTTATGGTATGTACTTGATGAACATATCCACATTCTTAATGGTACGTACTTTTCAACATATCCACATTCTTAATTGTATGTACTTTATAAACATATCTACATTCTTAATGGTATGTACTTTATAAACATATCCACATTCTTAATTGTATGTACTTTATAAACATATCTACATTCTTAATGGTATGTACTTTATAAACATATCCACATTCTTAATGGTTTGTACTTTATAAACATATCCACATTCTTATGGTATGTACTTTATGAACATATCCACATCCTTAATGGTATGTACTTTATAAACATATCTACATTCTTAATGGTATGTACTTTATAAACATATCTACATTCTTAATAGTATGTACTTTATAAACATATCCACATTCTTAATTGTATGTACTTTATAAACATATCCACATTCTTAATTGTATGTACTTTATAAACATATCGACATTCTTAATGGTATGTACTTTATGAACATATCCACATTCTTAATGGTATGTACTTTATGAACATATCCACATTCTTAATGGTATGTACTTTATAAACATATCGACATTCTTAATGGTATGTACTTTATAAACATATCCACATTCTTAATGGTATGTACTTTATAAACATATCGACATTCTTAATGGTATGTACTTTATAAACATATCGACATTCTTAATGGTATGTACTTTATAAACATATCGACATTCTTAATGGTATGTACTTTATAAACATATCGACATTCTTAATGGTATGTACTTTATAAACATATCGACATTCTTAATGGTATGTACTTTATAAACATATCTACATTCTTAATGGTATGTACTTTATAAACATATCTACATTCTTAATGGTATGTACTTTATAAACATATCCACATTCTTAATGGTATGTACTTTATGAACATATCCACATTCTTAATGGTATGTACTTTATAAACATATCCACATTCTTAATGGTATGTACTTTATAAACATATCGACATTCTTAATGGTATGTACTTTTTAAACATATCGACATTCTTAATGGTATGTACTTTATAAACATATCCACATTCTTAATGGTATGTACTTTATAAACATATCCACATTCATAATGGTATGTACTTTATAAACATATCCACATTCTTAATGGTATGTACTTTATGAACATATCCACATTCTTAATGGCATGTACTTTATAAACATATCCACATTCTTAATGGTATGTACTTTATAAACATATCGACATTCTTAATGGTATGTACTTTATAAACATATCGACATTCTTAATGGTATGTACTTTATAAACATATCTTCATTCTTAATGGTATGTACTTTATAAACATATCCACATTCTTAATGGTATGTACTTTATAAACATATCCACATTCTTAATGGTATGTACTTTATAAACATATCGACATTCTTAATGGTATGTACTTTATAAACATATCGACATTCTTAATGGTATGTACTTTATAAACATATCGACATTCTTAATAGTATGTACTTTATAAACATATCGACATTCTTAATAGTATGTACTTTAAAAACATATCCACATTCTTAATGGTATGTACTTTATGAACATATCCACATTCTTAATGGTATGTACTTTATAAACATATCGACATTCTTAATGGTATGTACTTTATAAACATATCGACATTCTTAATGGTATGTACTTTATAAACATATCCACATTCTTAATGGTATGTACTTTATAAACATATCGACATTCTTAATGGTATGTACTTTATAAACACTAGGGCATGCCCGTACTATATATATATCTAAAATTATATCCCCCCCCCCCTCTATTTATATGAAATGGTTTGGTTCATGAAATGTTTTGGTCCATTCGCAACGCCAAAGCGAACGGCGAACGCTTTACATGAAATGGTTTGGTTCATGAAATGTTTTGGTCCATTCGCAACGCCAAAGTGAACGGCGAACGGCTTGCGAGTACAGTGACAATCCCCCCCCCCCCCCCCTCTATTTACATGAAATGGTTTTAATTAGTTTTAAAACATAGTTTAACGCCAACATAGCGGCAACATAGTTTGCCAACGTGAAATAAATGAATACGCTCTCAAATGTGCCGTCCGAGGCAGAGTGTGTTCGCCACATTCGGCACACGCGATAGCTCGCTGCTCTCTGATTGGTTGAATCGTTTTTTGGACATAGCTCGGTAAGTAATTGTCCGATTAATATGAAACCTTGAAAAGGCACATCCTCGGGTCCCCAGCAATATACCTGGCAAGTTTAAAGTATATCGGACCGGTAGTTGTTGAGAAACAGCGGTCGCATACACACACACACACACACAGACAGAGATTAGTGGAATTATAGATAGATATCGACATTCTTAATGGTATGTACTTTATAAACATATCGACATTCTTAATGGTATGTACTTTATAAACATATCCACATTCTTAATGGTATGTACTTTATAAACATATCCACATTCTTAATGGTATGTACTTTATAAACATATCCACATTCTTAATGGTATGTACTTCATAAACATATCCACATTCTTAATGCTATGTACTTTATAAACATATCCACATTCTTAATGGTATGTACTTTATGAACATATCCACATTCTTAATGGTATGTACTTTATAAACATATCCACATTCTTAATGGTACGTACTTTATAAACATATCCACATTCTTAATGGTATGTACTTTATAAACATATCTACATTCTTAATGGTATGTACTTTATAAACATATCCACATTCTTAATGGTACATACTTTATAAACATATCTACATTCTTAATGGTACATACTTTATAAACATATCTACATTCTTAATGGTATGTACTTTATAAACATATCCACATTCTTAATGGTATGTACTTTATAAACATATCCACATTCTTAATGGTATGTACTTTATAAACATATCTACATTCTTAATGGTATGTACTTTATAAACATATCCACATTCTTAATGGTATGTACTTTATAAACATATCCACATTCTTAATGGTATGTACTTTATAAACATAGCCACATTCTTAATGGTATGTACTTGATGAACATATCCACATTCTTAATGGTATGTACTTTATAAACATATCCACATTCTTTATGGTATGTACTTGATGAACATATCCACATTCTTAATGGTACGTACTTTTCAACATATCCACATTCTTAATTGTATGTACTTTATAAACATATCTACATTCTTAATGGTATGTACTTTATAAACATATCCACATTCTTAATTGTATGTACTTTATAAACATATCTACATTCTTAATGGTATGTACTTTATAAACTTATCCACATTCTTAATGGTATGTACTTTATAAACATATCCACATTCTTATGGTATGTACTTTATGAACATATCCACATCCTTAATGGTATGTACTTTATAAACATATCTACATTCTTAATGGTATGTACTTTATAAACATATCTACATTCTTAATAGTATGTACTTTATAAACATATCCACATTCTTAATTGTATGTACTTTATAAACATATCTACATTCTTAATGGTATGTACTTTATAAACATATCCACATTCTTAATGGTATGTACTTTATAAACATATCCACATTCTTAATGGTATGTACTTTATGAACATATCCACATCCTTAATGGTATGTACTTTATAAACATATCCACATTCTTAATGGTATGTACTTTATAAACATATCCACATTCTTAATGGTATGTACTTTATAAACATATCCACATTCTTAATGGTATGTACTTTATAAACATATCTACATTCTTAATGGTATGTACTTCATAAACATATCCACATTCTTAATGGTATGTACTTTATAAACATATCCACATTCTTAATGGTATGTACTTTATAAACATATCCACATTCTTAATGGTATGTACTTTATAAACATATCTACATTCTTAATGGTATGTACTTTATAAACATATCCACATTCTTAATGGTATGTACTTTATAAACATATCCACATTCTTAATGGTATGTACTTTATAAACATATCCACATTCTTAATGGTATGTACTTTATAAACATATCTACATTCTTAATGGTATGTACTTTATAAACATATCCACATTCTTAATGGTATGTACTTTATAAACATATCTACATTCTTAATGGTATGTACTTTATAAACATATCCACATTCTTAATGGTATGTACTTTATAAACATATCCACATTCTTAATGGTATGTACTTTATAAACATATCCACATTCTTAATGGTATGTACTTTATAAACATATCCACATTCTTAATGGTATGTACTTTATAAACATATCCACATTCTTAATGGTATGTACTTTATAAACATATCCACATTCTTAATGGTATGTACTTTATTAACATATCAACATTCTTAATGGTATGTACTTTATAACATATCCACATTCTTAATGGTATGTACTTTATAAACATATCCACATTCTTAATGGTACGTACTTTATAAACATATCTACATGCTTAATGGTATGTACTTTATAAACATATCTACATTCTTAATGGTATGTACTTTATAAACATATCCACATTCTTAATGGTATGTACTTCATAAACATATCCACATACTTAATGGTATGTACTTTATAAACATATCCACATACTTAATGGTATGTACTTTATAAACATATCTACATTCTTAATTGTATGTACTTTATAAACATATCCACATTCTTAATGGTATGTACTTTATAAACACATCCACATTCGTAATGGTATGTACTTTATAAACATATCTACATTCTTAATGGTATGTACTTTATGAACATATCCACATTCTTAATGGTACATACTTTATAAACATATCTACATTATTAATGGTACATACTTTATAAACATATCTACATTATTAATGGAACATACTTTATAAACATATCTACATTCTTAATGGTACATACTTTATAAACATATCTACATTCTTAATGGTACATACTTTATAAACATATCTACATTCTTAATGGTACATACTTTATAAACATATCTACATTCTTAATGGTACATACTTTATAAACATATCTACATTCTTAATGGTACATACTTCATAAACATATCTACATTCTTAATGGTACATACTTTATAAACATATCTACATTCTTAATGGTATGTACTTTATAAACATATCTACATTCTTAATGGTACATACTTTATAAACATATCTACATTCTTAATGGTACATACTTTATAAACATATCTACATTCTTAATGGTATGTACTTTATGAACATATCCACATTCTTAATGGTATGTACTTTATAAACATATCTACATTCTTAATGGTATGTACTTTATGAACATATCCACATTCTTAATGGTACATACTTTATAAACATATCTACATTCTTAATGGTATGTACTGTATAAACATATCTACATTCTTAATGGTATGTACTTTATGAACATATCCACATTCTTAATGGTATGTACTTTATGAACATATCCACATTCTTTATGGCATGTACTTTATAAACATATCCACATTCTTTATGGTATGTACTTTATAAACATATCCACATTCTTAATGGTACACACTTTATAAACATATCCACATTCTTAATGGTATGTACTTTATGAACATATCCACATTCTTAATGGTATGTACTTTATAAACATATCTACATTCTTTATGGTATGTACTTTTCAACATATCCACATTCTTAATGGTATGTACTTTATAAACATATCCACATTCTTAATGGTATGTACTTTATGAACATATCCACATTCTTAATGGTATGTTCTTTATAAACATATGTACATTCTTAATGGTATGTACTTTATAAACCTATCCACATTCTTAATTGTATGTACTTTATAAACATATCCACATTCTTAATGGTATGTACTTTATAAACATATCTACATTCTTAATGGTATGTACTTTATAAACATATCCACATTCTTAATTGTATGTACTTTATAAACATATGGACATTCTTAATGGTATGTACTTTATAAACATATCGACATTCTTAATGGTATGTACTTTATAAACATATCCACATTCTTAATGGTATGTACTTTATAAACATATCTACATTCTTAATGGTATGTACTTTATAAACATATCTACATTCTTAATGGTATGTACTTTATAAACATATCCACATTCTTAATGGTACGTACTTTATAAACATATCTACATTCTTAATGGTATGTACTTTATAAACATATCCACATTCTTAATGGTATGTACTTTATAAACATATCCACATTCTTAATGGTATGTACTTTATAAACATATCCACATTCTTAATGGTATGTACTTTATAAACATTTCCACATTCTTAATGGTACATACTTTATAAACATATCCACATTCTTAATAGTATGTACTTCATAAACATATCGACATTCTTAATGGTATGTACTTTATAAACATATCCACATTCTTAATGGTACATACTTTATAAACATATCCACATTCTTAATAGTATGTATTTTATAAACATATCCACATTCTTAATGGTATGTACTTTATAAACATATCCACATTCTTAATGGTATGTACTTTATAAACATATCCACATTCTTAATGGTATGTACTTTATAAACATATCCACATTCTTAATGGTATGTACTTTATAAACATATCTACATTCTTAATGGTATGTACTTTATAAACATATCCACATTCTTAATGGTATGTACTTTATGAACATATCCACATTCTTAATGGTATGTACTTTATAAACATATCTACATTCTTTATGGTATGTACTTTTCAACATATCCACATTCTTAATTGTATGTACTTTATAAACATATAGACATTCTTAATGGTATGTACTTAATAAACATATCTACATTCTTAATGGTATGTACTTTATAAACATATCCACATTCTTAATAGTATGTACTTTATAAACATATCCACATTCTTAATGGTATGTACTTTATAAACATATCCACATTCTTAATGGTCCAGCCTTCATAAACATATCCACATTCTTAATGGTATGTACTTTATAAACATATCTACATTCTTAATGGGATGTACTTTATAAACATATCCACATTCTTAATGGTATGTACTTTATGAACATATCCACATTCTTAATGGTTTGTACTTTATAAACATATCTACATTCTTAATGGTACATACTTCATAAACATATCTACATTCTTAATGGTATGTACTTTATAAACATATCTACATTCTTAATGGTACATACTTTATAAACATATCTACATTCTTAATGGTATGTACTTTATAAACATATCTACATTCTTAATGGTACATACTTTATAAACATATCTACATTCTTAATGGTATGTACTTTATGAACATATCCACATTCTTAATGGTATGTACTTTATAAACATATCTACATTCTTAATGGTATGTACTTTATGAACATATCCACATTCTTAATGGTACATACTTTATAAACATATCTACATTCTTAATGGTATGTACTGTATAAACATATCTACATTCTTAATGGTATGTACTTTATGAACATATCCACATTCTTAATGGTATGTACTTTATGAACATATCCACATTCTTAATGGTATGCACTTTATAAACATATCTACATTCTTAATGGTATGTACTTTATGAACATATCCACATTCTTAATGGTATGTACTTAATAAACATATCTACATTCTTAATGGTATGTACTTTATAAACATATCCACATTCTTAATGGTATGTACTTTATGAACATATCCACATTCTTAATGGTATGTTCTTTATAAACATATGTACATTCTTAATGGTATGTACTTTATAAACCTATCCACATTCTTAATTGTATGTACTTTATAAACATATCCACATTCTTAATGGTATGTACTTTATAAACATATCTACATTCTTAATGGTATGTACTTTATAAACATATCCACATTCTTAATTGTATGTACTTTATAAACATATGGACATTCTTAATGGTATGTACTTTATAAACATATCGACATTCTTAATGGTATGTACTTTATAAACATATCCACATTCTTAATGGTATGTACTTTATAAACATATCTACATTCTTAATGGTATGTACTTTATAAACATATCTACATTCTTAATGGTATGTACTTTATAAACATATCCACATTCTTAATGGTACGTACTTTATAAACATATCTACATTCTTAATGGTATGTACTTTATAAACATATCCACATTCTTAATGGTATGTACTTTATAAACATATCCACATTCTTAATGGTATGTACTTTATAAACATATCCACATTCTTAATTTTATGTACTTTATAAACATTTCCACATTCTTAATGGTACATACTTTATAAACATATCCACATTCTTAATAGTATGTACTTCATAAACATATCGACATTCTTAATGGTATGTACTTTATAAACATATCCACATTCTTAATGGTACATACTTTATAAACATATCCACATTCTTAATGGTACATACTTTATAAACATATCTACATTCTTAATGGTACATACTTTATAAACATATCTACATTCTTAATGGTATGTACTTTATGAACATATCCACATTCTTAATGGTATGTACTTTATAAACATATCTACATTCTTAATGGTATGTACTTTATGAACATATCCACATTCTTAATGGTACATACTTTATAAACATATCTACATTCTTAATGGTATGTACTGTATAAACATATCTACATTCTTAATGGTATGTACTTTATGAACATATCCACATTCTTAATGGAACATACTTTATAAACATATCCACATTCTTTATGGCATGTACTTTATAAACATATCCACATTCTTTATGGTATGTACTTTATAAACATATCCACATTCTTAATGGTACACACTTTATAAACATATCCACATTCTTAATGGTATGTACTTAATAAACATATCCACATTCTTAATGGTATGTACTTAATAAACATAAACACATTCTTAATGGTACATCCTTTATAAACATATCCACATTCTTAATAGTACATACTTTATAAACATATCCACATTCTTAATGGAACATACTTTATAAACATATCCACATTCTTAATGGTATGTACTTCATAAACATATCGACATTCTTAAGGGTATGTACTTTATAAACATATCCACATTCTTAATGCTATGTACTTTATAAACATATCCACATTCTTATTGCTATGTACTTTATAAACATATCCACATTCTTAATGGTACATACTTTATAAACATATCCACATTCTTCATGGTACATACTTTATAAACATATCCACATTCTTAATAGTACGTACTTTATAAACATATCCACATTCTTAATGGTATGTACTTTATAAACATATCCACATTCTTAATGGTATGTACTTTATAAACATATCCACATTCTTAATGGTATGTACTTTATAAACATATCCACATTCTTAATGGTATGTACTTTATAAACATATCCACATTCTTAATGGTATGTACTTTATAAACATATCCACATTCTTAATGGTATGTACTTTATAAACATATCTACATTCTTAATGGTATGTACTTTATAAACATATCCACATTCTTAATGGTATGTACTTTATGAACATATCCACATTCTTAATGGTATGTACTTTATAAACATATCTACATTCTTTATGGTATGTACTTTTCAACATATCCACATTCTTAATTGTATGTACTTTATAAACATATAGACATTCTTAATGGTATGTACTTAATAAACATATCTACATTCTTAATGGTATGTACTTTATAAACATATCCACATTCTTAATAGTATGTACTTTATAAACATATCCACATTCTTAATGGTATGTACTTTATAAACATATCCACATTCTTAATGGTCCAGCCTTCATAAACATATCCACATTCTTAATGGTATGTACTTTATAAACATATCTACATTCTTAATGGGATGTACTTTATAAACATATCCACATTCTTAATGGTATGTACTTTATGAACATATCCACATTCTTAATGGTTTGTACTTTATAAACATATCTACATTCTTAATGGTACATACTTCATAAACATATCTACATTCTTAATGGTATGTACTTTATAAACATATCTACATTCTTAATGGTACATACTTTATAAACATATCTACATTCTTAATGGTATGTACTTTATAAACATATCTACATTCTTAATGGTACATACTTTATAAACATATCTACATTCTTAATGGTATGTACTTTATGAACATATCCACATTCTTAATGGTATGTACTTTATAAACATATCTACATTCTTAATGGTATGTACTTTATGAACATATCCACATTCTTAATGGTACATACTTTATAAACATATCTACATTCTTAATGGTATGTACTGTATAAACATATCTACATTCTTAATGGTATGTACTTTATGAACATATCCACATTCTTAATGGTATGTACTTTATGAACATATCCACATTCTTAATGGTATGCACTTTATAAACATATCTACATTCTTAATGGTATGTACTTTATGAACATATCCACATTCTTAATGGTATGTACTTAATAAACATATCTACATTCTTAATGGTATGTACTTTATAAACATATCCACATTCTTAATGGTATGTACTTTATGAACATATCCACATTCTTAATGGTATGTTCTTTATAAACATATGTACATTCTTAATGGTATGTACTTTATAAACCTATCCACATTCTTAATTGTATGTACTTTATAAACATATCCACATTCTTAATGGTATGTACTTTATAAACATATCTACATTCTTAATGGTATGTACTTTATAAACATATCCACATTCTTAATTGTATGTACTTTATAAACATATGGACATTCTTAATGGTATGTACTTTATAAACATATCGACATTCTTAATGGTATGTACTTTATAAACATATCCACATTCTTAATGGTATGTACTTTATAAACATATCTACATTCTTAATGGTATGTACTTTATAAACATATCTACATTCTTAATGGTATGTACTTTATAAACATATCCACATTCTTAATGGTACGTACTTTATAAACATATCTACATTCTTAATGGTATGTACTTTATAAACATATCCACATTCTTAATGGTATGTACTTTATAAACATATCCACATTCTTAATGGTATGTACTTTATAAACATATCCACATTCTTAATGGTATGTACTTTATAAACATTTCCACATTCTTAATGGTACATACTTTATAAACATATCCACATTCTTAATAGTATGTACTTCATAAACATATCGACATTCTTAATGGTATGTACTTTATAAACATATCCACATTCTTAATGGTACATACTTTATAAACATATCCACATTCTTAATAGTATGTATTTTATAAACATATCCACATTCTTAATGGTATGTACTTTATAAACATATCCACATTCTTAATGGTATGTACTTTATAAACATATCCACATTCTTAATGGAACATACTTTATAAACATATCCACATTCTTTATGGCATGTACTTTATAAACATATCCACATTCTTTATGGTATGTACTTTATAAACATATCCACATTCTTAATGGTACACACTTTATAAACATATCCACATTCTTAATGGTATGTACTTAATAAACATATCCACATTCTTAATGGTATGTACTTAATAAACATAAACACATTCTTAATGGTACATCCTTTATAAACATATCCACATTCTTAATAGTACATACTTTATAAACATATCCACATTCTTAATGGAACATACTTTATAAACATATCCACATTCTTAATGGTATGTACTTCATAAACATATCGACATTCTTAAGGGTATGTACTTTATAAACATATCCACATTCTTAATGCTATGTACTTTATAAACATATCCACATTCTTATTGCTATGTACTTTATAAACATATCCACATTCTTAATGGTACATACTTTATAAACATATCCACATTCTTCATGGTACATACTTTATAAACATATCCACATTCTTAATAGTACGTACTTTATAAACATATCCACATTCTTAATGGTATGTACTTTATAAACATATCCACATTCTTAATGGTATGTACTTTATAAACATATCCACATTCTTAATGGTATGTACTTTATAAACATATCCACATTCTTAATGGTATGTACTTTATAAACATATCCACATTCTTAATGGTATGTACTTCATAAACATATCTACATTCTTAATGGTATGTACTTTATAAACATATCCACATTCTTAATTGTATGTACTTTATAAACATATCGACATTCTTAATGGTATGTACTTTATAAACATATCGACATTCTTAATGGTATGTACTTCATAAACATATCCACATTCTTAATGGTATGTACTTTATAAACATATCTACATTCTTAATGGTATGTACTTTATAAACATATCTACATTCTTAATGGTATGTACTTTATAAACATATCCACATTCTTAATGGTATGTCCTTTATGAACATATCCACATTCTTAATGGTATGTACTTTATAAACATATCTACATTCTTAATGGGATGTACTTTATAAACATATCCACATTCTTAATGGTATGTACTTTATGAACATATCCACATTCTTAATGGTTTGTACTTTATAAACATATCTACATTCTTAATGGTACATACTTCATAAACATATCTACATTCTTAATGGTATGTACTTTATAAACATATCTACATTCTTAATGGTACATACTTTATAAACATATCTACATTCTTAATGGTATGTACTTTATAAACATATCTACATTCTTAATGGTACATACTTTATAAACATATCTACATTCTTAATGGTATGTACTTTATGAACATATCCACATTCTTAATGGTATGTACTTTATAAACATATCTACATTCTTAATGGTATGTACTTTATGAACATATCCACATTCTTAATGGTACATACTTTATAAACATATCTACATTCTTAATGGTATGTACTGTATAAACATATCTACATTCTTAATGGTATGTACTTTATGAACATATCCACATTCTTAATGGTATGTACTTTATGAACATATCCACATTCTTAATGGTATGCACTTTATAAACATATCTACATTCTTAATGGTATGTACTTTATGAACATATCCACATTCTTAATGGTATGTACTTAATAAACATATCTACATTCTTAATGGTATGTACTTTATAAACATATCCACATTCTTAATGGTATGTACTTTATGAACATATCCACATTCTTAATGGTATGTTCTTTATAAACATATGTACATTCTTAATGGTATGTACTTTATAAACCTATCCACATTCTTAATTGTATGTACTTTATAAACATATCCACATTCTTAATGGTATGTACTTTATAAACATATCTACATTCTTAATGGTATGTACTTTATAAACATATCCACATTCTTAATTGTATGTACTTTATAAACATATGGACATTCTTAATGGTATGTACTTTATAAACATATCGACATTCTTAATGGTATGTACTTTATAAACATATCCACATTCTTAATGGTATGTACTTTATAAACATATCTACATTCTTAATGGTATGTACTTTATAAACATATCTACATTCTTAATGGTATGTACTTTATAAACATATCCACATTCTTAATGGTACGTACTTTATAAACATATCTACATTCTTAATGGTATGTACTTTATAAACATATCCACATTCTTAATGGTATGTACTTTATAAACATATCCACATTCTTAATGGTATGTACTTTATAAACATATCCACATTCTTAATGGTATGTACTTTATAAACATTTCCACATTCTTAATGGTACATACTTTATAAACATATCCACATTCTTAATAGTATGTACTTCATAAACATATCGACATTCTTAATGGTATGTACTTTATAAACATATCCACATTCTTAATGGTACATACTTTATAAACATATCCACATTCTTAATAGTATGTATTTTATAAACATATCCACATTCTTAATGGTATGTACTTTATAAACATATCCACATTCTTAATGGTATGTACTTTATAAACATATCCACATTCTTAATGGAACATACTTTATAAACATATCCACATTCTTTATGGCATGTACTTTATAAACATATCCACATTCTTTATGGTATGTACTTTATAAACATATCCACATTCTTAATGGTACACACTTTATAAACATATCCACATTCTTAATGGTATGTACTTAATAAACATATCCACATTCTTAATGGTATGTACTTAATAAACATAAACACATTCTTAATGGTACATCCTTTATAAACATATCCACATTCTTAATAGTACATACTTTATAAACATATCCACATTCTTAATGGAACATACTTTATAAACATATCCACATTCTTAATGGTATGTACTTCATAAACATATCGACATTCTTAAGGGTATGTACTTTATAAACATATCCACATTCTTAATGCTATGTACTTTATAAACATATCCACATTCTTATTGCTATGTACTTTATAAACATATCCACATTCTTAATGGTACATACTTTATAAACATATCCACATTCTTCATGGTACATACTTTATAAACATATCCACATTCTTAATAGTACGTACTTTATAAACATATCCACATTCTTAATGGTATGTACTTTATAAACATATCCACATTCTTAATGGTATGTACTTTATAAACATATCCACATTCTTAATGGTATGTACTTTATAAACATATCCACATTCTTAATGGTATGTACTTTATAAACATATCCACATTCTTAATGGTATGTACTTTATAAACATATCCACATTCTTAATGGTATGTACTTTATAAACATATCTACATTCTTAATGGTATGTACTTTATAAACATATCCACATTCTTAATGGTATGTACTTTATGAACATATCCACATTCTTAATGGTATGTACTTTATAAACATATCTACATTCTTTATGGTATGTACTTTTCAACATATCCACATTCTTAATTGTATGTACTTTATAAACATATAGACATTCTTAATGGTATGTACTTAATAAACATATCTACATTCTTAATGGTATGTACTTTATAAACATATCCACATTCTTAATAGTATGTACTTTATAAACATATCCACATTCTTAATGGTATGTACTTTATAAACATATCCACATTCTTAATGGTCCAGCCTTCATAAACATATCCACATTCTTAATGGTATGTACTTTATAAACATATCCACATTCTTAATGGTATGTACTTTATAAACATATCCACATTCTTAATGGTATGTACTTTATAAACATATCCACATTCTTAATGGTATGTACTTTATAAACATATCCACATTCTTAATGGTATGTACTTTATAATCATATCCACATTCTTAATGGTACATACTTTATAAACATATCGACATTCTTAATGGTCTGTACTTTATAAACATATCGACATTCTTAATGGTATGTACTTTATGAACATATCCACATTCTTAATGGTATGTACTTTATAAACATAACCACATTCTTAATGGTACATACTTTATAAACATATCGACATTCTTAATGGTATGTACTTGATAAACATATCCACATTCTTAATGGTATGTACTTTATAAACATATCCACATTCTTAATGGTATGTACTTTATAAACATATCCACATTCTTAATGGTATGTACTTTATAAACATATCCACATTCTTAATGGTATGTACTTTATAAACATATCCACATTCTTAATGGTATGTACTTTATAAACATTTCCACATTCTTAATGGTACATACTTTATAAACATATCCACATTCTTAATAGTATGTACTTCATAAACATATCGACATTCTTAATGGTATGTACTTTATAAACATATCCACATTCTTAATGGTACATACTTTATAAACATATCCACATTCTTAATAGTATGTATTTTATAAACATATCCACATTCTTAATGGTATGTACTTTATAAACATATCCACATTCTTAATGGTATGTACTTTATAAACATATCCACATTCTTAATGGAACATACTTTATAAACATATCCACATTCTTTATGGCATGTACTTTATAAACATATCCACATTCTTTATGGTATGTACTTTATAAACATATCCACATTCTTAATGGTACACACTTTATAAACATATCCACATTCTTAATGGTATGTACTTAATAAACATATCCACATTCTTAATGGTATGTACTTAATAAACATAAACACATTCTTAATGGTACATCCTTTATAAACATATCCACATTCTTAATAGAACATACTTTATAAACATATCCACATTCTTAATGGAACATACTTTATAAACATATCCACATTCTTAATGGTATGTACTTCATAAACATATCGACATTCTTAAGGGTATGTACTTTATAAACATATCCACATTCTTAATGCTATGTACTTTATAAACATATCCACATTCTTATTGCTATGTACTTTATAAACATATCCACATTCTTAATGGTACATACTTTATAAACATATCCACATTCTTCATGGTACATACTTTATAAACATATCCACATTCTTAATAGTACGTACTTTATAAACATATCCACATTCTTAATGGTATGTACTTTATAAACATATCCACATTCTTAATGGTATGTACTTTATAAACATATCCACATTCTTAATGCTATGTACTTTATAAACATATCCACATTATTAATGGTACATACTTTATAAACATATCGACATTCTTAATGGTATGTACTTTATAAACATATCCACATTCTTAATGGTACATACTTTATAAACATATCGACATTCTTAATGGTATGTACTTTATAAACATATCCACATTCTTAATGGTATGTACTTTATAAACATATCCACATTCTTAATGGTATGTACTTTATAAACATATCCACATTCTTAATGGTATGTACTTTATAAACATATCCACATTCTTAATGGTACATACTTTATAAACATATCCACATTCTTAATGGTACATACTTTATAAACATATCCACATTCTTAATAGCATGTACTTTATAAACATATCGACATTCTTAATGGTATGTACTTTATAAACATATCCACATTCTTTATGGTATGTACTTTATAAACATATCCACATTCTTAATGGTATGTACTTTATAAACATATCCACATTCTTAATGGTATGTACTTTATAAACATATCGACATTCTTAATGGAACATACTTTATAAACATATCGACATTCTTAATGGTATGTACTTTATAAACATATCCACATTCTTAATGGTATGTACTTTATAAACATATCCACATTCTTAATGGAACATACTTTATAAACATATCCACATTCTTAATGGAACATACTTTATAAACATATCGACATTCTTAATGTTATGTACTTTATAAACATATCCACATTCTTAATGGTATGTACTTTATAAACATATCCACATTGTTAATGGTATGTACTTTATAAACATATCGACATTCTTAATGGAACATACTTTATAAACATATCGACATTCTTAATAGTATGTACTTTATAAACATATCGACATTCTTAATGGTATGTACTTTATAAACATATCCACATTCTTAATGGAACATACTTTATAAACATATCGACATTCTTAATGGTATGTACTTTATAAACATATCCACATTCTTTATGGTATGTACTTTATAAACATATCCACATTCTTAATGGTATGTACTTTATAAACACTAGGGCATGCCCGTACTATATATATATCTAAAATTATATCCCCCCCCTCTATTTACATGAAATGGTTTGGTCCATTCGCAAAGCCAAAGCGAACGGCTTGCGAGTACGGTGACAATCCCCCCCCTCTATTTACATGAAATGGTTTGGTCCAAAGCGAACGGCTTGCGAGTACGGTGACAATCCCCCCCCCCCCCCTCTATTTACATGAAATGGTTTGGTCCAAAGCGAACGGCTTGCGAGTACGGTGACAATCCCCCCCCTCTATTTACATGAAATGGTTTGGTCCAAAGCGAACGGCTTGCGGAGTTTGGTAAAGAAATCGCCATAGCGTGCACAAACGCACAGGAAAGCGAAAGAATCGCAAATTAGTTTTAATTAGTTTTAAAACATAGTTTAACGCCAACATAGCGGCAATATAGTTTGCCAACGTGAAATAAATGAATACGCTCTCAAATGTGCCGTCCGAGGCAGAGTCTGTTCGCCACGTTCGGCACACGTGATAACTCGCTGCTCTCTGATTGGTTGAATCGTTTTTTGGACATAGCTCGGTAACTACTTCTCCGATTAATATGAAACCTTGAAAAGGCACATCCTCGGGTCCCCAGCAATATACCTGGCAAGGTTCAAGTATATCGGACCCGTGGTTGTCGAGAAACAGCGGTCACAGACAGACACACAGAGATTACTGGCATTATAGATCGATATCCACATTCTTAATGGTATGTACTTTATAAACATATCCACATTCTTAATGGTATGTACTTTATAAACTTATCCACATTCTTAATGGTATGTACTTTATAAACATATCCACATTCTTAATGGTACATACTTTATAAACATATCCACATTCTTAATGGTACATACTTTATAAACATATCCACATTCTTAATAGTATGTACTTTATAAACATATCGACATTCTTAATGGTATGTACTTTATAAACATATCCACATTCTTAATGGAACATACTTTATAAACATATCGACATTCTTAATGGTATGTACTTTATAAACATATCCACATTCTTTATGGTATGTACTTTATAAACATATCCACATTCTTAATGGTATGTACTTTATAAACATATCCACATTCTTAATGGTATGTACTTTATAAACATATCCACATTCTTAATGGAACATACTTTATAAACATATCGACATTCTTAATGGTATGTACTTTATAAACATATCCACATTCTTAATGGTATGTACTTTATAAACATATCCACATTCTTAATGGAACATACTTTATAAACATATCCACATTCTTAATGGAACATACTTTATAAACATATCGACATTCTTAATGGTATGTACTTTATAAACATATCCACATTCTTAATGGTATGTACTTTATAAACATATCCACATTCTTAATGGTATGTACTTTATAAACATATCGACATTCTTAATGGAACATACTTTATAAACATATCGACATTCTTAATAGTATGTACTTTATAAACATATCGACATTCTTAATGGTATGTACTTTATAAACATATCCACATTCTTAATGGAACATACTTTATAAACATATCGACATTCTTAATGGTATGTACTTTATAAACATATCGACATTCTTAATGGTATGTACTTTATAAACATATCGACATTCTTAATGGTATGTACTTTATAAACATATCCACATTCTTAATGGTATGTACTTTATAAACATATCTACATTCTTAATGGTATGTACTTTATAAACATATCTACATTCTTAATGGTATGTACTTTATAAACATATCCACATTCTTAATGGTACGTACTTTATAAACATATCTACATTCTTAATGGTATGTACTTTATAAACATATCCACATTCTTAATGGTATGTACTTTATAAACATATCCACATTCTTAATGGTATGTACTTTATAAACATATCCACATTCTTAATGGTATGTACTTTATAAACATATCCACATTCTTAATGGTATGTACTTTATAAACATATCCACATTCTTAATGGTATGTACTTTATAAACATATCCACATTCTTAATGGTATGTACTTTATAAACATATCTACATTCTTAATGGTATGTACTTTATAAACATATCCACATTCTTAATGGTATGTACTTTATAAACATATCCACATTCTTAATGGTATGTACTTTATAAACATATCCACATTCTTAATAGTATGTACTTTATAAACATATCTACATTCTTAATGGTATGTACTTTATAAACATATCCACATTCTTAATGGTATGTACTTTATGAACATATCCACATTCTTAATGGTATGTACTTTATAAACATATCTACATTCTTTATGGTATGTACTTTATAAACATATCCACATTCTTAATGGTATGTACTTTATAAACATATCCACATTCTTAATGCTATGTACTTTATAAACATATCCACATTCTTAATGGTACATACTTTATAAACATATCGACATTCTTAATGGTATGTACTTTATAAACATATCCACATTCTTAATGGTACATACTTTATAAACATATCGACATTCTTAATGGTATGTACTTTATAAACATATCCACATTCTTAATGGTATGTACTTTATAAACATATCCACATTCTTAATGGTATGTACTTTATAAACATATCCACATTCTTAATGGTACATACTTTATAAACATATCCACATTCTTAATGGTACATACTTTATAAGCATATCCACATTCTTAATAGTATGTACTTTATAAACATATCGACATTCTTAATGGTATGTACTTTATAAACATATCCACATTCTTAATGGAACATACTTTATAAACATATCGACATTCTTAATGGTATGTACTTTATAAACATATCCACATTCTTTATGGTATGTACTTTATAAACATATCCACATTCTTAATGGTATGTACTTTATAAACATATCCACATTCTTAATGGTATGTACTTTATAAACATATCCACATTCTTAATGGAACATACTTTATAAACATATCGACATTCTTAATGGTATGTACTTTATAAACATATCCACATTCTTAATGGTATGTACTTTATAAACATATCCACATTCTTAATGGAACATACTTTATAAACATATCCACATTCTTAATGGAACATACTTTATAAACATATCGACATTCTTAATGGTATGTACTTTATAAACATATCCACATTCTTAATGGTATGTACTTTATAAACATATCCACATTCTTAATGGTATGTACTTTATAAACATATCGAAATTCTTAATGGAACATACTTTATAAACATATCGACATTCTTAATAGTATGTACTTTATAAACATATCGACATTCTTAATGGTATGTACTTTATAAACATATCCACATTCTTAATGGAACATACTTTATAAACATATCGACATTCTTAATGGTATGTACTTTATAAACATATCCACATTCTTTATGGTATGTGCTTTATAAACATATCCACATTCTTAATGGTATGTACTTTATAAACATATCCACATTCTTAATGGTATGTACTTTATAAACATATCGACATTCTTAATGGAACATACTTCATAAACATATCCACATTCTTAATGGAACATACTTTATAAACATATCGACATTCTTAATGGTATGTACTTTATAAACATATCCACATTCTTAATGGTATGTACTTTATAAACATATCCACATTCTTAATGGTATGTACTTTATAAACATATCCACATTCTTAATGGAACATACTTTATAAACATATCGACATTCTTAATGGTATGTACTTTATAAACATATCCACGTTCTTAATGGTATGTACTTTATAAACATATCCACATTCTTAATGGAACATACTTTATAAACATATCCACATTCTTTATGGTATGTACTTTATAAACATATCCACATTCTTAATGGTATGTACTTTATAAACATATCCACATTCTTAATGGTATGTACTTTATAAACATATCCACATTCTTAATGGAACATACTTTATAAACATATCGACATTCTTAATGGTATGTACTTTATAAACATATCCACGTTCTTAATGGTATGTACTTTATAAACATATCCACATTCTTAATGGAACATACTTTATAAACATATCCACATTCTTTATGGTATGTACTTTATAAACATATCCACATTCTTAATGGTATGTACTTTATAAACATATCCACATTCTTAATGGTATGTACTTTATAAACATATCCACATTCTTAATGGTATGTACTTTATAAACATATCCACATTCTTAATGGAACATACTTTATAAACATATCGACATTCTTAATGGTATGTACTTTATAAACATATCCACATTCTTTATGGTATGTACTTTATAAACATATCCACATTCTTAATGGTATGTACTTTATAAACATATCCACATTCTTAATGGTACATACTTTATAAACATATCCACATTCTTAATGGTATGTACTTTATGAACATATCCACATTCTTAATGGTATGTACTTCATAAACATATCTACATTCTTAATGGTATGTACTTTATAAACATATCCACATTCTTAATTGTATGTACTTTATAAACATATCGACATTCTTAATGGTATGTACTTTATAAACATATCGACATTCTTAATGGTATGTACTTCATAAACATATCCACATTCTTAATGGTATGTACTTTATAAACATATCTACATTCTTAATGGTATGTACTTTATAAACATATCTACATTCTTAATGGTATGTACTTTATAAACATATCCACATTCTTAATGGTATGTCCTTTATGAACATATCCACATTCTTAATGGTATGTACTTTATAAACATATCTACATTCTTAATGGGATGTACTTTATAAACATATCCACATTCTTAATGGTATGTACTTTATGAACATATCCACATTCTTAATGGTTTGTACTTTATAAACATATCTACATTCTTAATGGTACATACTTCATAAACATATCTACATTCTTAATGGTATGTACTTTATAAACATATCTACATTCTTAATGGTACATACTTTATAAACATATCTACATTCTTAATGGTATGTACTTTATAAACATATCTACATTCTTAATGGTACATACTTTATAAACATATCTACATTCTTAATGGTATGTACTTTATGAACATATCCACATTCTTAATGGTATGTACTTTATAAACATATCTACATTCTTAATGGTATGTACTTTATGAACATATCCACATTCTTAATGGTACATACTTTATAAACATATCTACATTCTTAATGGTATGTACTGTATAAACATATCTACATTCTTAATGGTATGTACTTTATGAACATATCCACATTCTTAATGGTATGTACTTTATGAACATATCCACATTCTTAATGGTATGCACTTTATAAACATATCTACATTCTTAATGGTATGTACTTTATGAACATATCCACATTCTTAATGGTATGTACTTAATAAACATATCTACATTCTTAATGGTATGTACTTTATAAACATATCCACATTCTTAATGGTATGTACTTTATGAACATATCCACATTCTTAATGGTATGTTCTTTATAAACATATGTACATTCTTAATGGTATGTACTTTATAAACCTATCCACATTCTTAATTGTATGTACTTTATAAACATATCCACATTCTTAATGGTATGTACTTTATAAACATATCTACATTCTTAATGGTATGTACTTTATAAACATATCCACATTCTTAATTGTATGTACTTTATAAACATATGGACATTCTTAATGGTATGTACTTTATAAACATATCGACATTCTTAATGGTATGTACTTTATAAACATATCCACATTCTTAATGGTATGTACTTTATAAACATATCTACATTCTTAATGGTATGTACTTTATAAACATATCTACATTCTTAATGGTATGTACTTTATAAACATATCCACATTCTTAATGGTACGTACTTTATAAACATATCTACATTCTTAATGGTATGTACTTTATAAACATATCCACATTCTTAATGGTATGTACTTTATAAACATATCCACATTCTTAATGGTATGTACTTTATAAACATATCCACATTCTTAATGGTATGTACTTTATAAACATATCCACATTCTTAATGGTATGTACTTTATAAACATATCCACATTCTTAATGGTATGTACTTTATAAACATATCCACATTCTTAATGGTATGTACTTTATAAACATATCTACATTCTTAATGGTATGTACTTTATAAACATATCCACATTCTTAATGGTATGTACTTTATAAACATATCCACATTCTTAATGGTATGTACTTTATAAACATATCCACATTCTTAATGGTATGTACTTTATAAACATATCCACATTCTTAATAGTATGTACTTTATAAACATATCTACATTCTTAATGGTATGTACTTTATAAACATATCCACATTCTTAATGGTATGTACTTTATGAACATATCCACATTCTTAATGGTATGTACTTTATAAACATATCTACATTCTTTATGGTATGTACTTTTCAACATATCCACATTCTTAATTGTATGTACTTTATAAACATATAGACATTCTTAATGGTATGTACTTAATAAACATATCTACATTCTTAATGGTATGTACTTTATAAACATATCCACATTCTTAATAGTATGTACTTTATAAACATATCCACATTCTTAATGGTATGTACTTTATAAACATATCCACATTCTTAATGGTCCAGCCTTTATAAACATATCCACATTCTTAATGGTATGTACTTTATAAACATATCCACATTCTTAATGGTATGTACTTTATAAACATATCCACATTCTTAATGGTATGTACTTTATAAACATATCCACATTCTTAATGGTATGTACTTTATAAACATATCCACATTCTTAATGGTATGTACTTTATAATCATATCCACATTCTTAATGGTACATACTTTATAAACATATCGACATTCTTAATGGTCTGTACTTTATAAACATATCGACATTCTTAATGGTATGTACTTTATGAACATATCCACATTCTTAATGGTATGTACTTTATAAACATATCCACATTCTTAATGGTACATACTTTATAAACATATCTACATTCTTAATGGTACATACTTTATAAACATATCTACATTCTTAATGGTACATACTTTATAAACATATCTACATTCTTAATGGTATGTACTTTATGAACATATCCACATTCTTAATGGTATGTACTTTATAAACATATCTACATTCTTAATGGTATGTACTTTATAAACATATCTACATTCTTAATGGTATGTACTTTATAAACATATCCACATTCTTAATGGTATGTCCTTTATGAACATATCCACATTCTTAATGGTATGTACTTTATAAACATATCTACATTCTTAATGGGATGTACTTTATAAACATATCCACATTCTTAATGGTATGTACTTTATGAACATATCCACATTCTTAATGGTTTGTACTTTATAAACATATCTACATTCTTAATGGTACATACTTCATAAACATATCTACATTCTTAATGGTATGTACTTTATAAACATATCTACATTCTTAATGGTACATACTTTATAAACATATCTACATTCTTAATGGTATGTACTTTATAAACATATCTACATTCTTAATGGTACATACTTTATAAACATATCTACATTCTTAATGGTACATACTTTATAAACATATCTACATTCTTAATGGTATGTACTTTATGAACATATCCACATTCTTAATGGTATGTACTTTATAAACATATCTACATTCTTAATGGTATGTACTTTATGAACATATCCACATTCTTAATGGTACATACTTTATAAACATATCTACATTCTTAATGGTATGTACTGTATAAACATATCTACATTCTTAATGGTATGTACTTTATGAACATATCCACATTCTTAATGGTATGTACTTTATGAACATATCCACATTCTTAATGGTATGCACTTTATAAACATATCTACATTCTTAATGGTATGTACTTTATGAACATATCCACATTCTTAATGGTATGTACTTAATAAACATATCTACATTCTTAATGGTATGTACTTTATAAACATATCCACATTCTTAATGGTATGTACTTTATGAACATATCCACATTCTTAATGGTATGTTCTTTATAAACATATGTACATTCTTAATGGTATGTACTTTATAAACCTATCCACATTCTTAATTGTATGTACTTTATAAACATATCCACATTCTTAATGGTATGTACTTTATAAACATATCTACATTCTTAATGGTATGTACTTTATAAACATATCCACATTCTTAATTGTATGTACTTTATAAACATATCGACATTCTTAATGGTATGTACTTTATAAACATATCGACATTCTTAATGGTATGTACTTTATAAACATATCCACATTCTTAATGGTATGTACTTTATAAACATATCTACATTCTTAATGGTATGTACTTTATAAACATATCTACATTCTTAATGGTATGTACTTTATAAACATATCCACATTCTTAATGGTACGTACTTTATAAACATATCTACATTCTTAATGGTATGTACTTTATAAACATATCCACATTCTTAATGGTATGTACTTTACAAACATATCCACATTCTTAATGGTATGTACTTTATAAACATATCCACATTCTTAATGGTATGTACTTTATAAACATATCCACATTCTTAATGGTATGTACTTTATAAACATATCCACATTCTTAATGGTATGTACTTTATAAACATATCCACATTCTTAATGGTATGTACTTTATAAACATATCTACATTCTTAATGGTATGTACTTTATAAACATATCCACATTCTTAATGGTATGTACTTTATAAACATATCCACATTCTTAATGGTATGTACTTTATAAACATATCCACATTCTTAATGGTATGTACTTTATAAACATATCCACATTCTTAATAGTATGTACTTTATAAACATATCTACATTCTTAATGGTATGTACTTTATAAACATATCCACATTCTTAATGGTATGTACTTTATGAACATATCCACATTCTTAATGGTATGTACTTTATAAACATATCTACATTCTTTATGGTATGTACTTTTCAACATATCCACATTCTTAATTGTATGTACTTTATAAACATATAGACATTCTTAATGGTATGTACTTAATAAACATATCTACATTCTTAATGGTATGTACTTTATAAACATATCCACATTCTTAATAGTATGTACTTTATAAACATATCCACATTCTTAATGGTATGTACTTTATAAACATATCCACATTCTTAATGGTCCAGCCTTTATAAACATATCCACATTCTTAATGGTATGTACTTTATAAACATATCCACATTCTTAATGGTATGTACTTTATAAACATATCCACATTCTTAATGGTATGTACTTTATAAACATATCCACATTCTTAATGGTATGTACTTTATAAACATATCCACATTCTTAATGGTATGTACTTTATAATCATATCCACATTCTTAATGGTACATACTTTATAAACATATCGACATTCTTAATGGTCTGTACTTTATAAACATATCGACATTCTTAATGGTATGTACTTTATGAACATATCCACATTCTTAATGGTATGTACTTTATAAACATATCCACATTCTTAATGGTACATACTTTATAAACATATCGACATTCTTAATGGTATGTACTTGATAAACATATCCACATTCTTAATGGTATGTACTTTATAAACATATCCACATTCTTAATGGTATGTACTTTATAAACATATCCACATTCTTAATGGTATGTACTTTATAAACATATCCACATTCTTAATGGTATGTACTTTATAAACATATCCACATTCTTAATGGTATGTACTTTATAAACATATCCACATTCTTAATGGTACATACTTTATAAACATATCCACATTCTTAATAGTATGTACTTCATAAACATATCGACATTCTTAATGGTATGTACTTTATAAACATATCCACATTCTTAATGGTACATACTTTATAAACATATCCACATTCTTAATAGTATGTATTTTATAAACATATCCACATTCTTAATGGTATGTACTTTATAAACATATCCACATTCTTAATGGTATGTACTTTATAAACATATCCACATTCTTAATGGAACATACTTTATAAACATATCCACATTCTTTATGGCATGTACTTTATAAACATATCCACATTCTTTATGGTATGTACTTTATAAACATATCCACATTCTTAATGGTACACACTTTATAAACATATCCACATTCTTAATGGTATGTACTTAATAAACATATCCACATTCTTAATGGTATGTACTTAATAAACATATACACATTCTTAATGGTACATCCTTTATAAACATATCCACATTCTTAATAGTACATACTTTATAAACATATCCACATTCTTAATGGAACATACTTTATAAACATATCCACATTCTTAATGGTATGTACTTCATAAACATATCGACATTCTTAAGGGTATGTACTTTATAAACATATCCACATTCTTAATGCTATGTACTTTATAAACATATCCACATTCTTATTGCTATGTACTTTATAAACATATCCACATTCTTAATGGTACATACTTTATAAACATATCCACATTCTTCATGGTACATACTTTATAAACATATCCACATTCTTAATAGTACGTACTTTATAAACATATCCACATTCTTAATGGTATGTACTTTATAAACATATCCACATTCTTAATGGTATGTACTTTATAAACATATCCACATTCTTAATGCTATGTACTTTATAAACATATCCACATTCTTAATGGTACATACTTTATAAACATATCGACATTCTTAATGGTATGTACTTTATAAACATATCCACATTCTTAATGGTACATACTTTATAAACATATCGACATTCTTAATGGTATGTACTTTATAAACATATCCACATTCTTAATGGTATGTACTTTATAAACATATCCACATTCTTAATGGTATGTACTTTATAAACATATCCACATTCTTAATGGTATGTAATTTATAAACATATCCACATTCTTAATGGTACATACTTTATAAACATATCCACATTCTTAATGGTACATACTTTATAAACATATCCACATTCTTAATAGTATGTACTTTATAAACATATCGACATTCTTAATGGTATGTACTTTATAAACATATCGACATTTGGTCCATTCGCAAAGCCAAAGCGAACGGCTTGCGAGTACGGTGACAATCCCCCCCCTCTATTTACATGAAATGGTTTGGTCCAAAGCGAACGGCTTGCGAGTACGGTGACAATCCCCCCCCCCCCCCCCCCCCTCTATTTACATGAAATGGTTTGGTCCAAAGCGAACGGCTTGCGAGTACGGTGACAATCCCCCCCCTCTATTTACATGAAATGGTTTGGTCCAAAGCGAACGGCTTGCGGAGTTTGGTAAAGAAATCGCCATAGCGTGCACAAACGCACAGGAAAGCGAAAGAATCGCAAATTAGTTTTAATTAGTTTTAAAACATAGTTTAACGCCAACATAGCGGCAATATAGTTTGCCAACGTGAAATAAATGAATACGCTCTCAAATGTGCCGTCCGAGGCAGAGTCTGTTCGCCACGTTCGGCACACGTGATAACTCGCTGCTCTCTGATTGGTTGAATCGTTTTTTGGACATAGCTCGGTAACTACTTCTCCGATTAATATGAAACCTTGAAAAGGCACATCCTCGGGTCCCCAGCAATATACCTGGCAAGTTTCAAGTATATCGGACCCGTGGTTGTCGAGAAACAGCGGTCACAGACAGACACACAGAGATTACTGGCATTATAGATAGATATCCACATTCTTAATGGTATGTACTTTATAAACATATCCACATTCTTAATGGTATGTACTTTATAAACATATCCACATTCTTAATGGTATGTACTTTATAAACATATCCACATTCTTAATGGTACATACTTTATAAACATATCCACATTCTTAATGGTACATACTTTATAAACATATCCACATTCTTAATAGTATGTACTTTATAAACATATCGACATTCTTAATGGTATGTACTTTATAAACATATCCACATTCTTTATGGTATGTACTTTATAAACATATCCACATTCTTAATGGTATGTACTTTTTAAACATATCCACATTCTTAATGGTATGTACTTTATAAACATATCCACATTCTTAATGGTATGTACTTTATAAACATATCCACATTCTTAATGGTACATACTTTATAAACATATCCACATTCTTAATGGTACATACTTTATAAACATATCCACATTCTTAATAGTATGTACTTTATAAACATATCGACATTCTTAATGGTATGTACTTTATAAACATATCCACATTCTTTATGGTATGTACTTTATAAACATATCCACATTCTTAATGGTATGTACTTTATAAACATATCTACATTCTTAATGGTATGTACTTTATAAACATATCCACATTCTTAATGGTATGTACTTTATAAACATATCCACATTCTTAATGGTATGTACTTTATGAACATATCCACATCCTTAATGGTATGTACTTTATAAACATATCCACATTCTTAATGGTATGTACTTTATAAACATATCCACATTCTTAATGGTATGTACTTTATAAACATATCCACATTCTTAATGGTATGTACTTTATAAACATATCTACATTCTTAATGGTATGTACTTCATAAACATATCCACATTCTTAATGGTATGTACTTTATAAACATATCCACATTCTTAATGGTATGTACTTTATAAACATATCCACATTCTTAATGGTATGTACTTTATAAACATATCTACATTCTTAATGGTATGTACTTTATAAACATATCCACATTCTTAATGGTATGTACTTTATAAACATATCCACATTCTTAATGGTATGTACTTTATAAACATATCCACATTCTTAATGGTATGTACTTTATAAACATATCTACATTCTTAATGGTATGTACTTTATAAACATATCCACATTCTTAATGGTATGTACTTTATAAACATATCTACATTCTTAATGGTATGTACTTTATAAACATATCCACATTCTTAATGGTATGTACTTTATAAACATATCCACATTCTTAATGGTATGTACTTTATAAACATATCCACATTCTTAATGGTATGTACTTTATAAACATATCCACATTCTTAATGGTATGTACTTTATAAACATATCCACATTCTTAATGGTATGTACTTTATAAACATATCCACATTCTTAATGGTATGTACTTTATAAACATATCAACATTCTTAATGGTATGTACTTTATAAACATATCCACATTCTTAATGGTATGTACTTTATAAACATATCCACATTCTTAATGGTACGTACTTTATAAACATATCTACATGCTTAATGGTATGTACTTTATAAACATATCTACATTCTTAATGGTATGTACTTTATAAACATATCCACATTCTTAATGGTATGTACTTCATAAACATATCCACATACTTAATGGTATGTACTTTATAAACATATCCACATACTTAATGGTATGTACTTTATAAACATATCTACATTCTTAATTGTATGTACTTTATAAACATATCCACATTCTTAATGGTATGTACTTTATAAACACATCCACATTCGTAATGGTATGTACTTTATAAACATATCTACATTCTTAATGGTATGTACTTTATGAACATATCCACATTCTTAATGGTACATACTTTATAAACATATCTACATTATTAATGGTACATACTTTATAAACATATCTACATTATTAATGGTACATACTTTATAAACATATCTACATTCTTAATGGTACATACTTTATAAACATATCTACATTCTTAATGGTACATACTTTATAAACATATCTACATTCTTAATGGTACATACTTTATAAACATATCTACATTCTTAATGGTACATACTTTATAAACATATCTACATTCTTAATGGTACATACTTCATAAACATATCTACATTCTTAATGGTACATACTTTATAAACATATCTACATTCTTAATGGTATGTACTTTATAAACATATCTACATTCTTAATGGTACATACTTTATAAACATATCTACATTCTTAATGGTACATACTTTATAAACATATCTACATTCTTAATGGTATGTACTTTATGAACATATCCACATTCTTAATGGTATGTACTTTATAAACATATCTACATTCTTAATGGTATGTACTTTATGAACATATCCACATTCTTAATGGTACATACTTTATAAACATATCTACATTCTTAATGGTATGTACTGTATAAACATATCTACATTCTTAATGGTATGTACTTTATGAACATATCCACATTCTTAATGGTATGTACTTTATGAACATATCCACATTCTTAATGGTATGTACTTTATAAACATATCTACATTCTTAATGGTATGTACTTTATGAACATATCCACATTCTTAATGGTATGTACTTAATAAACATATCTACATTCTTAATGGTATGTACTTTATAAACATATCCACATTCTTAATGGTATGTACTTTATGAACATATCCACATTCTTAATGGTATGTACTTTATAAACATATGTACATTCTTAATGGTATGTACTTTATAAACATATCCACATTCTTAATTGTATGTACTTTATAAACATATCCACATTCTTAATGGTATGTACTTTATAAACATATCTACATTCTTAATGGTATGTACTTTATAAACATATCCACATTCTTAATTGTATGTACTTTATAAACATATCGACATTCTTAATGGTATGTACTTTATAAACATATCGACATTCTTAATGGTATGTACTTTATAAACATATCCACATTCTTAATGGTATGTACTTTATAAACATATCTACATTCTTAATGGTATGTACTTTATAAACATATCTACATTCTTAATGGTATGTACTTTATAAACATATCCACATTCTTAATGGTACGTACTTTATAAACATATCTACATTCTTAATGGTATGTACTTTATAAACATATCCACATTCTTAATGGTATGTACTTTATAAACATATCCACATTCTTAATGGTATGTACTTTATAAACATATCCACATTCTTAATGGTATGTACTTTATAAACATATCCACATTCTTACTGGTATGTACTTTATAAACATATCCACATTCTTAATGGTATGTACTTTATAAACATATCCACATTCTTAATGGTATGTACTTTATAAACATATCTACATTCTTAATGGTATGTACTTTATAAACATATCCACATTCTTAATGGTATGTACTTTATAAACATATCCACATTCTTAATGGTATGTACTTTATAAACATATCCACATTCTTAATGGTATGTACTTTATAAACATATCCACATTCTTAATGGTATGTACTTTATAAACATATCCACATTCTTAATGGTATGTACTTTATAAACATATCTACATTCTTAATGGTATGTACTTTATAAACATATCCACATTCTTAATGGTATGTACTTTATGAACATATCCACATTCTTAATGGTATGTACTTTATAAACATATCTACATTCTTTATGGTATGTACTTTTCAACATATCCACATTCTTAATTGTACGTACTTTATAAACATAGACATTCTTAATGGTATGTACTTAATAAACATATCTACATTCTTAATGGTATGTACTTTATAAACATATCCACATTCTTAATAGTATGTACTTTATAAACATATCCACATTCTTAATGGTATGTACTTTATAAACATATCCACATTCTTAATGGTCCAGCCTTTATAAACATATCCACATTCTTAATGGTATGTACTTTATAAACATATCCACATTCTTAATGGTATGTACTTTATAAACATATCCACATTCTTAATGGTATGTACTTTATAAACATATCCACATTCTTAATGGTATGTACTTTATAAACATATCCACATTCTTAATGGTATGTACTTTATAATCATATCCACATTCTTAATGGTACATACTTTATAAACATATCGACATTCTTAATGGTCTGTACTTTATAAACATATCGACATTCTTAATGGTATGTACTTTATGAACATATCCACATTCTTAATGGTATGTACTTTATAAACATATCCACATTCTTAATGGTACATACTTTATAAACATATCGACATTCTTAATGGTATGTACTTGATAAACATATCCACATTCTTAATGGTATGTACTTTATAAACATATCCACATTCTTAATGGTATGTACTTTATAAACATATCCACATTCTTAATGGTATGTACTTTATAAACATATCCACATTCTTAATGGTATGTACTTTATAAACATATCCACATTCTTAATGGTATGTACTTTCTAAACATTTCCACATTCTTAATGGTACATACTTTATAAACATATCCACATTCTTAATAGTATGTACTTCATAAACATATCGACATTCTTAATGGTATGTACTTTATAAACATATCCACATTCTTAATGGTACATACTTTATAAACATATCCACATTCTTAATAGTATGTATTTTATAAACATATCCACATTCTTAATGGTATGTACTTTATAAACATATCCACATTCTTAATGGTATGTACTTTATAAACATATCCACATTCTTAATGGAACATACTTTATAAACATATCCACATTCTTTATGGCATGTACTTTATAAACATATCCACATTCTTTATGGTATGTACTTTATAAACATATCCACATTCTTAATGGTACACACTTTATAAACATATCCACATTCTTAATGGTATGTACTTAATAAACATATCCACATTCTTAATGGTATGTACTTAATAAACATATACACATTCTTAATGGTACATCCTTTATAAACATATCCACATTCTTAATAGTACATACTTTATAAACATATCCACATTCTTAATGGAACATACTTTATAAACATATCCACATTCTTAATGGTATGTACTTCATAAACATATCGACATTCTTAAGGGTATGTACTTTATAAACATATCCACATTCTTAATGCTATGTACTTTATAAACATATCCACATTCTTATTGCTATGTACTTTATAAACATATCCACATTCTTAATGGTACATACTTTATAAACATATCCACATTCTTCATGGTACATACTTTATAAACATATCCACATTCTTAATAGTACGTACTTTATAAACATATCCACATTCTTAATGGTATGTACTTTATAAACATATCCACATTCTTAATGGTATGTACTTTATAAACATATCCACATTCTTAATGCTATGTACTTTATAAACATATCCACATTCTTAATGGTACATACTTTATAAACATATCGACATTCTTAATGGTATGTACTTTATAAACATATCCACATTCTTAATGGTACATACTTTATAAACATATCGACATTCTTAATGGTATGTACTTTATAAACATATCCACATTCTTAATGGTATGTACTTTATAAACATATCCACATTCTTAATGGTATGTACTTTATAAACATATCCACATTCTTAATGGTATGTACTTTATAAACATATCCACATTCTTAATGGTACATACTTTATAAACATATCCACATTCTTAATGGTACATACTTTATAAACATATCCACATTCTTAATAGCATGTACTTTATAAACATATCGACATTCTTAATGGTATGTACTTTATAAACATATCCACATTCTTTATGGTATGTACTTTATAAACATATCCACATTCTTAATGGTATGTACTTTATAAACATATCCACATTCTTAATGGTATGTACTTTATAAACATATCGACATTCTTAATGGAACATACTTTATAAACATATCGACATTCTTAATGGTATGTACTTTATAAACATATCCACATTCTTAATGGTATGTACTTTATAAACATATCCACATTCTTAATGGAACATACTTTATAAACATATCCACATTCTTAATGGAACATACTTTATAAACATATCGACATTCTTAATGTTATGTACTTTATAAACATATCCACATTCTTAATGGTATGTACTTTATAAACATATCCACATTCTTAATGGTATGTACTTTATAAACATATCGACATTCTTAATGGAACATACTTTATAAACATATCGACATTCTTAATAGTATGTACTTTATAAACATATCGACATTCTTAATGGTATGTACTTTATAAACATATCCACATTCTTAATGGAACATACTTTATAAACATATCGACATTCTTAATGGTATGTACTTTATAAACATATCCACATTCTTTATGGTATGTACTTTATAAACATATCCACATTCTTAATGGTATGTACTTTATAAACACTAGGGCATGCCCGTACTATATATATATCTAAAATTATATCCCCCCCCTCTATTTACATGAAATGGTTTGGTCCATTCGCAAAGCCAAAGCGAACGGCTTGCGAGTACGGTGACAATCCCCCCCCTCTATTTACATGAAATGGTTTGGTCCAAAGCGAACGGCTTGCGAGTACGGTGACAATCCCCCCCCCCCCCCCTCTATTTACATGAAATGGTTTGGTCCAAAGCGAACGGCTTGCGGAGTTTGGTAAAGAAATCGCCATAGCGTGCACAAACGCACAGGAAAGCGAAAGAATCGCAAATTAGTTTTAATTAGTTTTAAAACATAGTTTAACGCCAACATAGCGGCAATATAGTTTGCCAACGTGAAATAAATGAATACGCTCTCAAATGTGCCGTCCGAGGCAGAGTCTGTTCGCCACGTTCGGCACACGTGATAACTCGCTGCTCTCTGATTGGTTGAATCGTTTTTTGGACATGGCTCGGTAACTACTTCTCCGATTAATATGAAACCTTGAAAAGCCACATCCTCGGGTCCCCAGCAATATACCTGGCAAGTTTCAAGTATATCGGACCCGTGGTTGTCGAGAAACAGCGGTCACAGACAGACACACAGAGATTACTGGCATTATAGATAGATATCCACATTCTTAATGGTATGTACTTTATAAACATATCCACATTCTTAATGGTATGTACTTTATAAACATATCCACATTCTTAATGGTATGTACTTTATAAACATATCCACATTCTTAATGGTACATACTTTATAAACATATCCACATTCTTAATGGTACATACTTTATAAACATATCCACATTCTTAATAGTATGTACTTTATAAACATATCGACATTCTTAATGGTATGTACTTTATAAACATATCCACATTCTTTATGGTATGTACTTTATAAACATATCCACATTCTTAATGGTATGTACTTTTTAAACATATCCACATTCTTAATGGTATGTACTTTATAAACATATCCACATTCTTAATGGTATGTACTTTATAAACATATCCACATTCTTAATGGTACATACTTTATAAACATATCCACATTCTTAATGGTACATACTTTATAAACATATCCACATTCTTAATAGTATGTACTTTATAAACATATCGACATTCTTAATGGTATGTACTTTATAAACATATCCACATTCTTTATGGTATGTACTTTATAAACATATCCACATTCTTAATGGTATGTACTTTATAAACATATCTACATTCTTAATGGTATGTACTTTATAAACATATCCACATTCTTAATGGTATGTACTTTATAAACATATCCACATTCTTAATGGTATGTACTTTATGAACATATCCACATCCTTAATGGTATGTACTTTATAAACATATCCACATTCTTAATGGTATGTACTTTATAAACATATCCACATTCTTAATGGTATGTACTTTATAAACATATCCACATTCTTAATGGTATGTACTTTATAAACATATCTACATTCTTAATGGTATGTACTTCATAAACATATCCACATTCTTAATGGTATGTACTTTATAAACATATCCACATTCTTAATGGTATGTACTTTATAAACATATCCACATTCTTAATGGTATGTACTTTATAAACATATCTACATTCTTAATGGTATGTACTTTATAAACATATCCACATTCTTAATGGTATGTACTTTATAAACATATCCACATTCTTAATGGTATGTACTTTATAAACATATCCACATTCTTAATGGTATGTACTTTATAAACATATCTACATTCTTAATGGTATGTACTTTATAAACATATCCACATTCTTAATGGTATGTACTTTATAAACATATCTACATTCTTAATGGTATGTACTTTATAAACATATCCACATTCTTAATGGTATGTACTTTATAAACATATCCACATTCTTAATGGTATGTACTTTATAAACATATCCACATTCTTAATGGTATGTACTTTATAAACATATCCACATTCTTAATGGTATGTACTTTATAAACATATCCACATTCTTAATGGTATGTACTTTATAAACATATCCACATTCTTAATGGTATGTACTTTATAAACATATCAACATTCTTAATGGTATGTACTTTATAAACATATCCACATTCTTAATGGTATGTACTTTATAAACATATCCACATTCTTAATGGTACGTACTTTATAAACATATCTACATGCTTAATGGTATGTACTTTATAAACATATCTACATTCTTAATGGTATGTACTTTATAAACATATCCACATTCGTAATGGTATGTACTTCATAAACATATCCACATACTTAATGGTATGTACTTTATAAACATATCCACATACTTAATGGTATGTACTTTATAAACATATCTACATTCTTAATTGTATGTACTTTATAAACATATCCACATTCTTAATGGTATGTACTTTATAAACACATCCACATTCGTAATGGTATGTACTTTATAAACATATCTACATTCTTAATGGTATGTACTTTATGAACATATCCACATTCTTAATGGTACATACTTTATAAACATATCTACATTATTAATGGTACATACTTTATAAACATATCTACATTATTAATGGTACATACTTTATAAACATATCTACATTCTTAATGGTACATACTTTATAAACATATCTACATTCTTAATGGTACATACTTTATAAACATATCTACATTCTTAATGGTACATACTTTATAAACATATCTACATTCTTAATGGTACATACTTTATAAACATATCTACATTCTTAATGGTACATACTTCATAAACATATCTACATTCTTAATGGTACATACTTTATAAACATATCTACATTCTTAATGGTATGTACTTTATAAACATATCTACATTCTTAATGGTACATACTTTATAAACATATCTACATTCTTAATGGTACATACTTTATAAACATATCTACATTCTTAATGGTATGTACTTTATGAACATATCCACATTCTTAATGGTATGTACTTTATAAACATATCTACATTCTTAATGGTATGTACTTTATGAACATATCCACATTCTTAATGGTACATACTTTATAAACATATCTACATTCTTAATGGTATGTACTGTATAAACATATCTACATTCTTAATGGTATGTACTTTATGAACATATCCACATTCTTAATGGTATGTACTTTATGAACATATCCACATTCTTAATGGTATGTACTTTATAAACATATCTACATTCTTAATGGTATGTACTTTATGAACATATCCACATTCTTAATGGTATGTACTTAATAAACATATCTACATTCTTAATGGTATGTACTTTATAAACATATCCACATTCTTAATGGTATGTACTTTATGAACATATCCACATTCTTAATGGTATGTACTTTATAAACATATGTACATTCTTAATGGTATGTACTTTATAAACATATCCACATTCTTAATTGTATGTACTTTATAAACATATCCACATTCTTAATGGTATGTACTTTATAAACATATCTACATTCTTAATGGTATGTACTTTATAAACATATCCACATTCTTAATTGTATGTACTTTATAAACATATCGACATTCTTAATGGTATGTACTTTATAAACATATCGACATTCTTAATGGTATGTACTTTATAAACATATCCACATTCTTAATGGTATGTACTTTATAAACATATCTACATTCTTAATGGTATGTACTTTATAAACATATCTACATTCTTAATGGTATGTACTTTATAAACATATCCACATTCTTAATGGTACGTACTTTATAAACATATCTACATTCTTAATGGTATGTACTTTATAAACATATCCACATTCTTAATGGTATGTACTTTATAAACATATCCACATTCTTAATGGTATGTACTTTATAAACATATCCACATTCTTAATGGTATGTACTTTATAAACATATCCACATTCTTACTGGTATGTACTTTATAAACATATCCACATTCTTAATGGTATGTACTTTATAAACATATCCACATTCTTAATGGTATGTACTTTATAAACATATCTACATTCTTAATGGTATGTACTTTATAAACATATCCACATTCTTAATGGTATGTACTTTATAAACATATCCACATTCTTAATGGTATGTACTTTATAAACATATCCACATTCTTAATGGTATGTACTTTATAAACATATCCACATTCTTAATGGTATGTACTTTATAAACATATCCACATTCTTAATGGTATGTACTTTATAAACATATCTACATTCTTAATGGTATGTACTTTATAAACATATCCACATTCTTAATGGTATGTACTTTATGAACATATCCACATTCTTAATGGTATGTACTTTATAAACATATCTACATTCTTTATGGTATGTACTTTTCAACATATCCACATTCTTAATTGTACGTACTTTATAAACATACAGACATTCTTAATGGTATGTACTTAATAAACATATCTACATTCTTAATGGTATGTACTTTATAAACATATCCACATTCTTAATAGTATGTACTTTATAAACATATCCACATTCTTAATGGTATGTACTTTATAAACATATCCACATTCTTAATGGTCCAGCCTTTATAAACATATCCACATTCTTAATGGTATGTACTTTATAAACATATCCACATTCTTAATGGTATGTACTTTATAAACATATCCACATTCTTAATGGTATGTACTTTATAAACATATCCACATTCTTAATGGTATGTACTTTATAAACATATCCACATTCTTAATGGTATGTACTTTATAATCATATCCACATTCTTAATGGTACATACTTTATAAACATATCGACATTCTTAATGGTCTGTACTTTATAAACATATCGACATTCTTAATGGTATGTACTTTATGAACATATCCACATTCTTAATGGTATGTACTTTATAAACATATCCACATTCTTAATGGTACATACTTTATAAACATATCGACATTCTTAATGGTATGTACTTGATAAACATATCCACATTCTTAATGGTATGTACTTTATAAACATATCCACATTCTTAATGGTATGTACTTTATAAACATATCCACATTCTTAATGGTATGTACTTTATAAACATATCCACATTCTTAATGGTATGTACTTTATAAACATATCCACATTCTTAATGGTATGTACTTTATAAACATTTCCACATTCTTAATGGTACATACTTTATAAACATATCCACATTCTTAATAGTATGTACTTCATAAACATATCGACATTCTTAATGGTATGTACTTTATAAACATATCCACATTCTTAATGGTACATACTTTATAAACATATCCACATTCTTAATAGTATGTATTTTATAAACATATCCACATTCTTAATGGTATGTACTTTATAAACATATCCACATTCTTAATGGTATGTACTTTATAAACATATCCACATTCTTAATGGAACATACTTTATAAACATATCCACATTCTTTATGGCATGTACTTTATAAACATATCCACATTCTTTATGGTATGTACTTTATAAACATATCCACATTCTTAATGGTACACACTTTATAAACATATCCACATTCTTAATGGTATGTACTTAATAAACATATCCACATTCTTAATGGTATGTACTTAATAAACATATACACATTCTTAATGGTACATCCTTTATAAACATATCCACATTCTTAATAGTACATACTTTATAAACATATCCACATTCTTAATGGAACATACTTTATAAACATATCCACATTCTTAATGGTATGTACTTCATAAACATATCGACATTCTTAAGGGTATGTACTTTATAAACATATCCACATTCTTAATGCTATGTACTTTATAAACATATCCACATTCTTATTGCTATGTACTTTATAAACATATCCACATTCTTAATGGTACATACTTTATAAACATATCCACATTCTTCATGGTACATACTTTATAAACATATCCACATTCTTAATAGTACGTACTTTATAAACATATCCACATTCTTAATGGTATGTACTTTATAAACATATCCACATTCTTAATGGTATGTACTTTATAAACATATCCACATTCTTAATGCTATGTACTTTATAAACATATCCACATTCTTAATGGTACATACTTTATAAACATATCGACATTCTTAATGGTATGTACTTTATAAACATATCCACATTCTTAATGGTACATACTTTATAAACATATCGACATTCTTAATGGTATGTACTTTATAAACATATCCACATTCTTAATGGTATGTACTTTATAAACATATCCACATTCTTAATGGTATGTACTTTATAAACATATCCACATTCTTAATGGTATGTACTTTATAAACATATCCACATTCTTAATGGTACATACTTTATAAACATATCCACATTCTTAATGGTACATACTTTATAAACATATCCACATTCTTAATAGCATGTACTTTATAAACATATCGACATTCTTAATGGTATGTACTTTATAAACATATCCACATTCTTTATGGTATGTACTTTATAAACATATCCACATTCTTAATGGTATGTACTTTATAAACATATCCACATTCTTAATGGTATGTACTTTATAAACATATCGACATTCTTAATGGAACATACTTTATAAACATATCGACATTCTTAATGGTATGTACTTTATAAACATATCCACATTCTTAATGGTATGTACTTTATAAACATATCCACATTCTTAATGGAACATACTTTATAAACATATCCACATTCTTAATGGAACATACTTTATAAACATATCGACATTCTTAATGTTATGTACTTTATAAACATATCCACATTCTTAATGGTATGTACTTTATAAACATATCCACATTCTTAATGGTATGTACTTTATAAACATATCGACATTCTTAATGGAACATACTTTATAAACATATCGACATTCTTAATAGTATGTACTTTATAAACATATCGACATTCTTAATGGTATGTACTTTATAAACATATCCACATTCTTAATGGAACATACTTTATAAACATATCGACATTCTTAATGGTATGTACTTTATAAACATATCCACATTCTTTATGGTATGTACTTTATAAACATATCCACATTCTTAATGGTATGTACTTTATAAACACTAGGGCATGCCCGTACTATATATATATCTAAAATTATATCCCCCCCCTCTATTTACATGAAATGGTTTGGTCCATTCGCAAAGCCAAAGCGAACGGCTTGCGAGTACGGTGACAATCCCCCCCCTCTATTTACATGAAATGGTTTGGTCCAAAGCGAACGGCTTGCGAGTACGGTGACAATCCCCCCCCCCCCCCTCTATTTACATGAAATGGTTTGGTCCAAAGCGAACGGCTTGCGAGTACGGTGACAATCCCCCCCCTCTATTTACATGAAATGGTTTGGTCCAAAGCGAACGGCTTGCGGAGTTTGGTAAAGAAATCGCCATAGCGTGCACAAACGCACAGGAAAGCGAAAGAATCGCAAATTAGTTTTAATTAGTTTTAAAACATAGTTTAACGCCAACATAGCGGCAATATAGTTTGCCAACGTGAAATAAATGAATACGCTCTCAAATGTGCCGTCCGAGGCAGAGTCTGTTCGCCACGTTCGGCACACGTGATAACTCGCTGCTCTCTGATTGGTTGAATCGTTTTTTGGACATAGCTCGGTAACTACTTCTCCGATTAATATGAAACCTTGAAAAGGCACATCCTCGGGACCCCAGCAATATACCTGGCAAGGTTCAAGTATATCGGACCCGTGGTTGTCGAGAAACAGCGGTCACAGACAGACACACAGAGATTACTGGCATTATAGATCGATATCCACATTCTTAATGGTATGTACTTTATAAACATATCCACATTCTTAATGGTATGTACTTTATAAACATATCCACATTCTTAATGGTATGTACTTTATAAACATATCCACATTCTTAATGGTACATACTTTATAAACATATCCACATTCTTAATGGTACATACTTTATAAACATATCCACATTCTTAATAGTATGTACTTTATAAACATATCGACATTCTTAATGGTATGTACTTTATAAACATATCCACATTCTTAATGGGACATACTTTATAAACATATCGACATTCTTAATGGTATGTACTTTATAAACATATCCACATTCTTTATGGTATGTACTTTATAAACATATCCACATTCTTAATGGTATGTACTTTATAAACATATCCACATTCTTAATGGTATGTACTTTATAAACATATCCACATTCTTAATGGAACATACTTTATAAACATATCGACATTCTTAATGGTATGTACTTTATAAACATATCCACATTCTTAATGGTATGTACTTTATAAACATATCCACATTCTTAATGGAACATACTTTATAAACATATCCACATTCTTAATGGAACATACTTTATAAACATATCCACATTCTTAATGGTATGTACTTTATAAACATATCCACATTCTTAATGGTATGTACTTTATAAACATATCCACATTCTTAATGGTATGTACTTTATAAACATATCCACATTCTTAATGGAACATACTTTATAAACATATCGACATTCTTAATAGTATGTACTTTATAAACATATCGACATTCTTAATGGTATGTACTTTATAAACATATCCACATTCTTAATGGAACATACTTTATAAACATATCGACATTCTTAATGGTATGTACTTTATAAACATATCCACATTCTTTATGGTATGTGCTTTATAAACATATCCACATTCTTAATGGTATGTACTTTATAAACATATCCACATTCTTAATGGTATGTACTTTATAAACATATCGACATTCTTAATGGAACATACTTCATAAACATATCCACATTCTTAATGGAACATACTTTATAAACATATCGACATTCTTAATGGTATGTACTTTATAAACATATCCACATTCTTAATGGTATGTACTTTATAAACATATCCACATTCTTAATGGTATGTACTTTATAAACATATCCACATTCTTAATGGAACATACTTTATAAACATATCGACATTCTTAATGGTATGTACTTTATAAACATATCCACATTCTTAATGGTATGTACTTTATAAACATATCCACATTCTTAATGGAACATACTTTATAAACATATCCACATTCTTTATGGTATGTACTTTATAAACATATCCACATTCTTAATGGTATGTACTTTATAAACATATCCACATTCTTAATGGTATGTACTTTATAAACATATCCACATTCTTAATGGTATGTACTTTATAAACATATCCACATTCTTAATGGAACATACTTTATAAACATATCGACATTCTTAATGGTATGTACTTTATAAACATATCCACATTCTTTATGGTATGTACTTTATAAACATATCCACATTCTTAATGGTATGTACTTTATAAACATATCCACATTCTTAATGGTACATACTTTATAAACATATCCACATTCTTAATGGTATGTACTTTATGAACATATCCACATTCTTAATGGTATGTACTTTATAAACATATCTACATTCTTAATGGTATGTACTTTATAAACATATCCACATTCTTAATTGTATGTACTTGATAAACATATCGACATTCTTAATGGTATGTACTTTATAAACATATCGACATTCTTAATGGTATGTACTTCATAAACATATCCACATTCTTAATGGTATGTACTTTATAAACATATCTACATTCTTAATGGTATGTACTTTATAAACATATCTACATTCTTAATGGTATGTACTTTATAAACATATCCACATTCTTAATGGTATGTCCTTTATGAACATATCCACATTCTTAATGGTATGTACTTTATAAACATATCTACATTCTTAATGGGATGTACTTTATAAACATATCCACATTCTTAATGGTATGTACTTTATGAACATATCCACATTCTTAATGGTATGTACTTTATGAACATATCCACATTCTTAATGGTATGTACTTTATAAACATATCTACATTCTTTATGGTATGTACTTTTCAACATACCCACATTCTTAATTGTATGTACTTTATAAACATATCGACATTCTTAATGGTATGTACTTTATGAACATATCCACATTCTTAATGGTATGTACTTTATAAACATATCTACATTCTTAATGGTATGTACTTTATAAACATATCCACATTCTTAATGGTATGTACTTTATGAACATATCCACATTCTTAATGGTATGTACTTTATAAACATATCTACATTCTTTATGGTATGTACTTTATAAACATATCCACATTCTTAATTGTATGTACTTTATAAACATATCGACATTCTTAATGGTATGTACTTTATGAACATATCCACATTCTTAATGGTATGTACTTTATAAACATATCTACATTCTTAATGGTACATACTTTATAAACATATCTACATTCTTAATGGTACATACTTTATAAACATATCTACATTCTTAATGGTACATACTTTATAAACATATCTACATTCTTAATGGTACATACTTCATAAACATATCTACATTCTTAATGGTACATACTTTATAAACATATCTACATTCTTAATGGTATGTACTTTATAAACATATCTACATTCTTAATGGTACATACTTTATAAACATATCTACATTCTTAATGGTACATACTTTATAAACATATCTACATTCTTAATGGTATGTACTTTATGAACATATCCACATTCTTAATGGTATGTACTTTATAAACATATCTACATTCTTAATGGTATGTACTTTATGAACATATCCACATTCTTAATGGTACATACTTTATAAACATATCTACATTCTTAATGGTATGTACTGTATAAACATATCTACATTCTTAATGGTATGTACTTTATGAACATATCCACATTCTTAATGGTATGTACTTTATGAACATATCCACATTCTTAATGGTATGCACTTTATAAACATATCTACATTCTTAATGGTATGTACTTTATGAACATATCCACATTCTTAATGGTATGTACTTAATAAACATATCTACATTCTTAATGGTATGTACTTTATAAACATATCCACATTCTTAATGGTATGTACTTTATGAACATATCCACATTCTTAATGGTATGTTCTTTATAAACATATGTACATTCTTAATGGTATGTACTTTATAAACCTATCCACATTCTTAATTGTATGTACTTTATAAACATATCCACATTCTTAATGGTATGTACTTTATAAACATATCTACATTCTTAATGGTATGTACTTTATAAACATATCCACATTCTTAATTGTATGTACTTTATAAACATATCGACATTCTTAATGGTATGTACTTTATAAACATATCGACATTCTTAATGGTATGTACTTTATAAACATATCCACATTCTTAATGGTATGTACTTTATAAACATATCTACATTCTTAATGGTATGTACTTTATAAACATATCTACATTCTTAATGGTATGTACTTTATAAACATATCCACATTCTTAATGGTACGTACTTTATAAACATATCTACATTCTTAATGGTATGTACTTTATAAACATATCCACATTCTTAATGGTATGTACTTTATAAACATATCCACATTCTTAATGGTATGTACTTTATAAACATATCCACATTCTTAATGGTATGTACTTTATAAACATATCCACATTCTTAATGGTATGTACTTTATAAACATATCCACATTCTTAATGGTATGTACTTTATAAACATATCTACATTCTTAATGGTATGTACTTTATAAACATATCCACATTCTTAATGGTATGTACTTTATAAACATATCCACATTCTTAATGGTATGTACTTTATAAACATATCCACATTCTTAATGGTATGTACTTTATAAACATATCCACATTCTTAATGGTATGTACTTTATAAACATATCTACATTCTTAATGGTATGTACTTTATAAACATATCCACATTCTTAATGGTATGTACTTTATGAACATATCCACATTCTTAATGGTATGTACTTTATAAACATATCTACATTCTTTATGGTATGTACTTTTCAACATATCCACATTCTTAATTGTATGTACTTTATAAACATATAGACATTCTTAATGGTATGTACTTAATAAACATATCTACATTCTTAATGGTATGTACTTTATAAACATATCCACATTCTTAATAGTATGTACTTTATAAACATATCCACATTCTTAATGGTATGTACTTTATAAACATATCCACATTCTTAATGGTCCAGCCTTTATAAACATATCCACATTCTTAATGGTATGTACTTTATAAACATATCCACATTCTTAATGGTATGTACTTTATAAACATATCCACATTCTTAATGGTATGTACTTTATAAACATATCCACATTCTTAATGGTATGTACTTTATAAACATATCCACATTCTTAATGGTATGTACTTTATAATCATATCCACATTCTTAATGGTACATACTTTATAAACATATCGACATTCTTAATGGTCTGTACTTTATAAACATATCGACATTCTTAATGGTATGTACTTTATGAACATATCCACATTCTTAATGGTATGTACTTTATAAACATATCCACATTCTTAATGGTACATACTTTATAAACATATCGACATTCTTAATGGTATGTACTTGATAAACATATCCACATTCTTAATGGTATGTACTTTATAAACATATCCACATTCTTAATGGTATGTACTTTATAAACATATCCACATTCTTAATGGTATGTACTTTATAAACATATCCACATTCTTAATGGTATGTACTTTATAAACATATCCACATTCTTAATGGTATGTACTATATAAACATATCCACATTCTTAATGGTACATACTTTATAAACATATCCACATTCTTAATAGTATGTACTTCATAAACATATCGACATTCTTAATGGTATGTACTTTATAAACATATCCACATTCTTAATGGTACATACTTTATAAACATATCCACATTCTTAATAGTATGTATTTTATAAACATATCCACATTCTTAATGGTATGTACTTTATAAACATATCCACATTCTTAATGGTATGTACTTTATAAACATATCCACATTCTTAATGGAACATACTTTATAAACATATCCACATTCTTTATGGCATGTACTTTATAAACATATCCACATTCTTTATGGTATGTACTTTATAAACATATCCACATTCTTAATGGTACACACTTTATAAACATATCCACATTCTTAATGGTATGTACTTAATAAACATATCCACATTCTTAATGGTATGTACTTAATAAACATATACACATTCTTAATGGTACATCCTTTATAAACATATCCACATTCTTAATAGTACATACTTTATAAACATATCCACATTCTTAATGGAACATACTTTATAAACATATCCACATTCTTAATGGTATGTACTTCATAAACATATCGACATTCTTAAGGGTATGTACTTTATAAACATATCCACATTCTTAATGCTATGTACTTTATAAACATATCCACATTCTTATTGCTTTGTACTTTATAAACATATCCACATTCTTAATGGTACATACTTTATAAACATATCCACATTCTTCATGGTACATACTTTATAAACATATCCACATTCTTAATAGTACGTACTTTATAAACATATCCACATTCTTAATGGTATGTACTTTATAAACATATCCACATTCTTAATGGTATGTACTTTATAAACATATCCACATTCTTAATGCTATGTACTTTATAAACATATCCACATTCTTAATGGTACATACTTTATAAACATATCGACATTCTTAATGGTATGTACTTTATAAACATATCCACATTCTTAATGGTACATACTTTATAAACATATCGACATTCTTAATGGTATGTACTTTATAAACATATCCACATTCTTAATGGTATGTACTTTATAAACATATCCACATTCTTAATGGTATGTACTTTATAAACATATCCACATTCTTAATGGTATGTACTTTATAAACATATCCACATTCTTAATGGTACATACTTTATAAACATATCCACATTCTTAATGGTACATACTTTATAAACATATCCACATTCTTAATAGTATGTACTTTATAAACATATCGACATTCTTAATGGTATGTACTTTATAAACATATCCACATTCTTTATGGTATGTACTTTATAAACATATCCACATTCTTAATGGTATGTACTTTATAAACATATCCACATTCTTAATGGTATGTACTTTATAAACATATCGACATTATTAATGGAACATACTTTATAAACATATCGACATTCTTAATGGTATGTACTTTATAAACATATCCACATTCTTAATGGTATGTACTTTATAAACATATCCACATTCTTAATGGAACATACTTTATAAACATATCCACATTCTTAATGGAACATACTTTATAAACATATCGACATTCTTAATGTTATGTACTTTATAAACATATCCACATTCTTAATGGTATGTACTTTATAAACATATCCACATTCTTAATGGTATGTACTTTATAAACATATCGACATTCTTAATGGAACATACTTTATAAACATATCGACATTCTTAATAGTATGTACTTTATAAACATATCGACATTCTTAATGGTATGTACTTTATAAACATATCCACATTCTTAATGGAACATACTTTATAAACATATCGACATTCTTAATGGTATGTACTTTATAAACATATCCACATTCTTTATGGTATGTACTTTATAAACATATCCACATTCTTAATGGTATGTACTTTATAAACACTAGGGCATGCCCGTACTATATATATATCTAAAATTATATCCCCCCCCTCTATTTACATGAAATGGTTTGGTCCATTCGCAAAGCCAAAGCGAACGGCTTGCGAGTACGGTGACAATCCCCCCCCTCTATTTACATGAAATGGTTTGGTCCAAAGCGAACGGCTTGCGAGTACGGTGACAATCCCCCCCCCCCCCCCCCTCTATTTACATGAAATGGTTTGGTCCAAAGCGAACGGCTTGCGAGTACGGTGACAATCCCCCCCCCTCTATTTACATGAAATGGTTTGGTCCAAAGCGAACGGCTTGCGGAGTTTGGTAAAGAAATCGCCATAGCGTGCACAAACGCACAGGAAAGCGAAAGAATCGCAAATTAGTTTTAATTAGTTTTAAAACATAGTTTAACGCCAACATAGCGGCAATATAGTTTGCCAACGTGAAATAAATGAATACGCTCTCAAATGTGCCGTCCGAGGCAGAGTCTGTTCGCCACGTTCGGCACACGTGATAACTCGCTGCTCTCTGATTGGTTGAATCGTTTTTAGGACATAGCTCGGTAACTACTTCTCCGATTAATATGAAACCTTGAAAAGGCACATCCTCGGGTCCCCAGCAATATACCTGGCAAGTTTCAAGTATATCGGACCCGTGGTTGTCGAGAAACAGCGGTCACAGACAGACACACAGAGATTACTGGCATTATAGATAGATATCCACATTCTTAATGGTATGTACTTTATAAACATATCCACATTCTTAATGGTATGTACTTTATAAACATATCCACATTCTTAATGGTATGTACTTTAAAACATATCCACATTCTTAATGGTACATACTTTATAAACATATCCACATTCTTAATGGTACATACTTTATAAACATATCCACATTCTTAATAGTATGTACTTTATAAACATATCGACATTCTTAATGGTATGTACTTTATAAACATATCCACATTCTTTATGGTATGTACTTTATAAACATATCCACATTCTTAATGGTATGTACTTTTTAAACATATCCACATTCTTAATGGTATGTACTTTATAAACATATCCACATTCTTAATGGTATGTACTTTATAAACATATCCACATTCTTAATGGTACATACTTTATAAACATATCCACATTCTTAATGGTACATACTTTATAAACATATCCACATTCTTAATAGTATGTACTTTATAAACATATCGACATTCTTAATGGTATGTACTTTATAAACATATCCACATTCTTTATGGTATGTACTTTATAAACATATCCACATTCTTAATGGTATGTACTTTATAAACATATCCACATTCTTAATGGTATGTACTTTATAAACATATCGACATTCTTAATGGAACATACTTTATAAACATATCGACATTCTTAATGGTATGTACTTTATAAACATATCCACATTCTTAATGGTATGTACTTTATAAACATATCCACATTCTTAATGGAACATACTTTATAAACATATCCACATTCTTAATGGAACATACTTTATAAACATATCGACATTCTTAATGTTATGTACTTTATAAACATATCCACATTCTTAATGGTATGTACTTTATAAACATATCCACATTCTTAATGGTATGTACTTTATAAACATATCGACATTCTTAATGGAACATACTTTATAAACATATCGACATTCTTAATAGTATGTACTTTATAAACATATCGACATTCTTAATGGTATGTACTTTATAAACATATCCACATTCTTAATGGAACATACTTTATAAACATATCGACATTCTTAATGGTATGTACTTTATAAACATATCCACATTCTTTATGGTATGTACTTTATAAACATATCCACATTCTTAATGGTATGTACTTTATAAACACTAGGGCATGCCCGTACTATATATATATCTAAAATTATATCCCCCCCCCTCTATTTACATGAAATGGTTTGGTCCATTCGCAAAGCCAAAGCGAACGGCTTGCGAGTACGGTGACAATCCCCCCCCTCTATTTACATGAAATGGTTTGGTCCAAAGCGAACGGCTTGCGAGTACGGTGACAATCCCCCCCCCCCCCCCCCCCCCTCTATTTACATGAAATGGTTTGGTTCAAAGCGAACGGCTTGCGAGTACGGTGACAATCCCCCCCCTCTATTTGCATGAAATGGTTTGGTCCAAAGCGAACGGCTTGCGGAGTTTGGTAAAGAAATCGCCATAGCGTGCACAAACGCACAGGAAAGCGAAAGAATCGCAAATTAGTTTTAATTAGTTTTAAAACATAGTTTAACGCCAACATAGCGGCAATATAGTTTGCCAACGTGAAATAAATGAATACGCTCTCAAATGTGCCGTCCGAGGCAGAGTCTGTTCGCCACGTTCGGCACACGTGATAACTCGCTGCTCTCTGATTGGTTGAATCGTTTTTTGGACATAGCTCGGTAACTACTTCTCCGATTAATATGAAACCTTGAAAAGGCACATCCTCGGGTCCCCAGCAATATACCTGGCAAGTTTCAAGTATATCGGACCCGTGGTTGTCGAGAAACAGCGGTCACAGACAGACACACAGAGATTACTGGCATTATAGATAGATATCCACATTCTTAATGGTATGTACTTTATAAACATATCCACATTCTTAATGGTATGTACTTTATAAACATATCCACATTCTTAATGGTATGTACTTTATAAACATATCCACATTCTTAATGGTACATACTTTATAAACATATCCAGATTCTTAATGGTACATACTTTATAAACATATCCACATTCTTAATAGTATGTACTTTATAAACATATCGACATTCTTAATGGTATGTACTTTATAAACATATCCACATTCTTTATGGTATGTACTTTATAAACATATCCACATTCTTAATGGTATGTACTTTTTAAACATATCCACATTCTTAATGGTATGTACTTTATAAACATATCCACATTCTTAATGGAACATACTTTATAAACATATCGACATTCTTAATGGTATGTACTTTATAAACATATCCACATTCTTAATGGTATGTACTTTATAAACATATCCACATTCTTAATGGAACATACTTTATAAACATATCCACATTCTTAATGGAACATACTTTATAAACATATCGACATTCTTAATGGTATGTACTTTATAAACATATCCACATTCTTAATGGTATGTACTTTATAAACATATCCACATTCTTAATGGTATGTACTTTATAAACATATCGACATTCTTAATGGAACATACTTTATAAACATATCGACATTCTTAATAGTATGTACTTTATAAACATATCGACATTCTTAATGGTATGTACTTTATAAACATATCCACATTCTTAATGGAACATACTTTATAAACATATCGACATTCTTAATGGTATGTACTTTATAAACATATCCACATTCTTTATGGTATGTGCTTTATAAACATATCCACATTCTTAATGGTATGTACTTTATAAACATATCCACATTCTTAATGGTATGTACTTTATAAACATATCGACATTCTTAATGGAACATACTTTATAAACATATCTACATTCTTAATGGAACATACTTTATAAACATATCGACATTCTTAATGGTATGTACTTTATAAACATATCCACATTCTTAATGGTATGTACTTTATAAACATATCCACATTCTTAATGGTATGTACTTTATAAACATATCCACATTCTTAATGGAACATACTTTATAAACATATCGACATTCTTAATGGTATGTACTTTATAAACATATCCACATTCTTAATGGTATGTACTTTATAAACATATCCACATTCTTAATGGAACATACTTTATAAACATATCCACATTCTTTATGGTATGTACTTTATAAACATATCCACATTCTTAATGGTATGTACTTTATAAACATATCCACATTCTTAATGGTATGTACTTTATAAACATATCCACATTCTTAATGGTATGTACTTTATAAACATATCCACATTCTTAATGGAACATACTTTATAAACATATCGACATTCTTAATGGTATGTACTTTATAAACATATCCACATTCTTTATGGTATGTACTTTATAAACATATCCACATTCTTAATGGTATGTACTTTATAAACATATCCACATTCTTAATGGTACATACTTTATAAACATATCCACATTCTTAATGGTATGTACTTTATGAACATATCCACATTCTTAATGGTATGTACTTTATAAACATATCTACATTCTTAATGGTATGTACTTTATAAACATATCCACATTCTTAATTGTATGTACTTTATAAACATATCGACATTCTTAATGGTATGTACTTTATAAACATATCGACATTCTTAATGGTATGTACTTTATAAACATATCCACATTCTTAATGGTATGTACTTTATAAACATATCTACATTCTTAATGGTATGTACTTTATAAACATATCTACATTCTTAATGGTATGTACTTTATAAACATATCCACATTCTTAATGGTATGTCCTTTATGAACATATCCACATTCTTAATGGTATGTACTTTATAAACATATCTACATTCTTAATGGTATGTACTTTATAAACATATCCACATTCTTAATGGTATGTACTTTATGAACATATCCACATTCTTAATGGTATGTACTTTATGAACATATCCACATTCTTAATGGTATGTACTTTATAAACATATCTACATTCTTTATGGTATGTACTTTTCAACATATCCACATTCTTAATTGTATGTACTTTATAAACATATCGACATTCTTAATGGTATGTACTTTATGAACATATCCACATTCTTAATGGTATGTACTTTATAAACATATCTACATTCTTAATGGTATGTACTTTATAAACATATCCACATTCTTAATGGTATGTACTTTATGAACTTATCCACATTCTTAATGGTATGTACTTTATAAACATATCTACATTCTTTATGGTATGTACTTTATAAACATATCCACATTCTTAATTGTATGTACTTTATAAACATATCGACATTCTTAATGGTATGTACTTTATAAACATATCTACATTCTTAATGGTATGTACTTTATAAACATATCCACATTCTTAATAGTATGTACTTTATAAACATATCCACATTCTTAATGGTATGTACTTTATAAACATATCCACATTCTTAATGGTCCAGCCTTTATAAACATATCCACATTCTTAATGGTATGTACTTTATAAACATATCCACATTCTTAATGGTATGTACTTTATAAACATATCCACATTCTTAATGGTATGTACTTTATAAACATATCCACATTCTTAATGGTATGTACTTTATAAACATATCCACATTCTTAATGGTATGTACTTTATAAACATATCCACATTCTTAATGGTACATACTTTATAAACATATCGACATTCTTAATGGTATGTACTTTATAAACATATCGACATTCTTAATGGTATGTACTTTATAAACATATCTACATTCTTAATGGTACATACTTTATAAACATATCGACATTCTTAATGGTATGTACTTGATAAACATATCCACATTCTTAATGGTATGTACTTTATAAACATATCCACATTCTTAATGGTATGTACTTTATAAACATATCCACATTCTTAATGGTATGTACTTTATAAACATATCCACATTCTTAATGGTACATACTTTATAAACATATCCACATTCTTAATAGTATGTACTTCATAAACATATCGACATTCTTAATGGTACATACTTTATAAACATATCCACATTCTTAATAGTATGTATTTTATAAACATATCCACATTCTTAATGGTATGTACTTTATAAACATATCCACATTCTTAATGGTACATACTTTATAAACATATCCACATTCTTAATAGTATGTATTTTATAAACATATCCACATTCTTAATGGTATGTACTTTATAAACATATCCACATTCTTAATGGTACATACTTTATAAACATATCCACATTCTTAATAGTATGTATTTTATAAACATATCCACATTCTTAATGGTACATACTTTATAAACATATCCACATTCTTAATAGTATGTATTTTATAAACATATCCACATTCTTAATGGTACATACTTTATAAACATATCCACATTCTTAATAGTATGTACTTTATAAACATATCCACATTCTTAATGGTACATACTTTATAAACATATACACATTCTTAATAGTATGTATTTTATAAACATATCCACATTCTTAATGGTATGTACTTTATAAACATATCCACATTCTTAATGGTACATACTTTATAAACATATCCACATTCTTAATAGTATGTATTTTATAAACATATCCACATTCTTAATGGTATGTACTTTATAAACATATCCACATTCTTAATGGTACATACTTTATAAACATATCCACATTCTTAATAGTATGTATTTTATAAACATATCCACATTCTTAATGGTATGTACTTTATAAACATATCCACATTCTTAATGGTACATACTTTATAAACATATCCACATTCTTAATAGTATGTATTTTATAAACATATCCACATTCTTAATGGTACATACTTTATAAACATATCCACATTCTTAATAGTATGTATTTTATAAACATATCCACATTCTTAATGGTACATACTTTATAAACATATCGACATTCTTAATAGTATGTACTTTATAAACATATCCACATTCTTAATGGTACATACTTTATAAACATATACACATTCTTAATAGTATGTATTTTATAAACATATCCACATTCTTAATGGTATGTACTTTATAAACATATCCACATTCTTAATGGTATGTACTTTATAAACATATCCACATTCTTAATGGAACATACTTTATAAACATATTGACATTCTTAATGGTACATCCTTTATAAACATATCCACATTCTTAATAGTACATACTTTATAAACATATCCACATTCTTAAGGGTATGTACTTTATAAACACTAGGGCATGCCCGTACTATATCTATATCTAAAATTATATCCCCCCCCTCTATTTACATGAAATGGTTTGGTCCAAAGCGAACGGCTTGCGAGTGGTGACAATCCCCCCCCTCTATTTACATGCAATGGTTTGGTCCAAAGCGAACGGCTTCCGGAGTTTGGTAAAGAAATCGCCATCGCGTGCACAAACGCGCAGGAAAGCGAATGAATCGCAAATTCGTTTTTATTAGTTGTAAAACATAGTTTAACGCCAACATAGTTTGCCAACGTGAAATAAATGAATACGCTCTCAAATGTGCCATCCGAGGCAGAGTGTGCCCGCCACGTTCGGCACACGCGATCGTTCGCTGCTCTCTGATTGGTTGAATCGTTTTTTGGACATAGCTCGGTAAGTAATTGTCCGATTAATATGAAACCTTGAAAAGGCAAATCCTCGGGTCCCCAGCAATATACCTGGCAAGTTAAAAGTATATCGGACCCGTGGTTGTCGAGAAACAGCGGTCACAGACAAACGTACAGACAGACAGAGATTACTGGAATTATAGATAGACTAGGGCATGCCCGTACTATATATAAGCTAGGACGTGCCCGTACGTGGGTGCCCGTTCCTTGCCAAAAAAAAAAAAAAAAAAAAAATTTGTGTAGGGGTGTGTGTGTGTAAACATCCGAGGGCGTGCCCGTACGTGGGTGCAAAAAAACATGCGTGCAAACAACAACAACAAAAAAAAACTTTGAAACCACGTGGCAGTAACGACCACAGAACCCCCCTCCCTCTATTTACATGAATGGTTTGGTCCATTCGCAACGACCACAGAACCCCCCCCTCTATTTACATGCAATGGTTTGGTCCAGACGCAACGCCAAAGCGAACGGCGAACGGCTAAATCGCCATAGCTCGGTAAGTACTTGTCCGATTAATTACAAACCTTGAAAAGGCACATCCTCGGGTCCCCAGCAATATACCTGGCAAGTTTAAAGTATATCGGACCGGTAGTTGTCGAGAAACAGCGGTCACAGACAAACGTACAAATGTACAAACGTACAAACGTACAAACGTACAGACAGAGATTACTGGAATTATAGATAGATATCCACATTCTTAATGCTATGTACTTTATAAACATATCCACATTCTTATTGCTATGTACTTTATAAACATATCCACATTCTTAATGGTACATACTTTATAAACATATCCACATTCTTCATGGTACATACTTTATAAACATATCCACATTCTTAATAGTACGTACTTTATAAACATATCCACATTCTTAATGGTATGTACTTAATAAACATATCTACATTCTTAATGGTACATACTTTATAAACATATCGACATTCTTAATGGTATGTACTTGATAAACATATCCACATTCTTAATGGTATGTACTTTATAAACATATCCACATTCTTAATGGTATGTACTTTATAAACATATCCACATTCTTAATGGTATGTACTTTATAAACATATCCACATTCTTAATGGTATGTACTTTATAAACATATCGACATTCTTAATGGAACATACTTTATAAACATATCGACATTCTTAATAGTATGTACTTTATAAACATATCGACATTCTTAATGGTATGTACTTTATAAACATATCCACATTCTTAATGGAACATACTTTATAAACATATCGACATTCTTAATGGTATGTACTTTATAAACATATCCACATTCTTTATGGTATGTACTTTATAAACATATCCACATTCTTAATGGTATGTACTTTATAAACACTAGGGCATGCCCGTACTATATATATATCTAAAATTATATCCCCCCCCTCTATTTACATGAAATGGTTTGGTCCATTCGCAAAGCCAAAGCGAACGGCTTGCGAGTACGGTGACAATCCCCCCCCTCTATTTACATGAAATGGTTTGGTCCAAAGCGAACGGCTTGCGAGTACGGTGACAATCCCCCCCCCCCCCCTCTATTTACATGAAATGGTTTGGTTCAAAGCGAACGCCTTGCGAGTACGGTGACAATCCCCCCCCTCTATTTGCATGAAATGGTTTGGTCCAAAGCGAACGGCTTGCGGAGTTTGGTAAAGAAATCGCCATAGCGTGCACAAACGCACAGGAAAGCGAAAGAATCGCAAATTAGTTTTAATTAGTTTTAAAACATAGTTTAACGCCAACATAGCGGCAATATAGTTTGCCAACGTGAAATAAATGAATACGCTCTCAAATGTGCCGTCCGAGGCAGAGTCTGTTCGCCACGTTCGGCACACGTGATAACTCGCTGCTCTCTGATTGGTTGAATCGTTTTTTGGACATAGCTCGGTAACTACTTCTCCGATTAATATGAAACCTTGAAAAGGCACATCCTCGGGTCCCCAGCAATATACCTGGCAAGTTTCAAGTATATCGGACCCGTGGTTGTCGAGAAACAGCGGTCACAGACAGACACACAGAGATTACTGGCATTATAGATAGATATCCACATTCTTAATGGTATGTACTTTATAAACATATCCACATTCTTAATGGTATGTACTTTATAAACATATCCACATTCTTAATGGTATGTACTTTATAAACATATCCACATTCTTAATGGTACATACTTTATAAACATATCCACATTCTTAATGGTACATACTTTATAAACATATCCACATTCTTAATAGTATGTACTTTATAAACATATCGACATTCTTAATGGTATGTACTTTATAAACATATCCACATTCTTTATGGTATGTACTTTATAAACATATCCACATTCTTAATGGTATGTACTTTTTAAACATATCCACATTCTTAATGGTATGTACTTTATAAACATATCCACATTCTTAATGGAACATACTTTATAAACATATCGACATTCTTAATGGTATGTACTTTATAAACATATCCACATTCTTAATGGTATGTACTTTATAAACATATCCACATTCTTAATGGAACATACTTTATAAACATATCCACATTCTTAATGGAACATACTTTATAAACATATCGACATTCTTAATGGTATGTACTTTATAAACATATCCACATTCTTAATGGTATGTACTTTATAAACATATCCACATTCTTAATGGTATGTACTTTATAAACATATCGACATTCTTAATGGAACATACTTTATAAACATATCGACATTCTTAATAGTATGTACTTTATAAACATATCGACATTCTTAATGGTATGTACTTTATAAACATATCCACATTCTTAATGGAACATACTTTATAAACATATCGACATTCTTAATGGTATGTACTTTATAAACATATCCACATTCTTTATGGTATGTGCTTTATAAACATATCCACATTCTTAATGGTATGTACTTTATAAACATATCCACATTCTTAATGGTATGTACTTTATAAACATATCGACATTCTTAATGGAACATACTTTATAAACATATCTACATTCTTAATGGAACATACTTTATAAACATATCGACATTCTTAATGGTATGTACTTTATAAACATATCCACATTCTTAATGGTATGTACTTTATAAACATATCCACATTCTTAATGGTATGTACTTTATAAACATATCCACATTCTTAATGGAACATACTTTATAAACATATCGACATTCTTAATGGTATGTACTTTATAAACATATCCACATTCTTAATGGTATGTACTTTATAAACATATCCACATTCTTAATGGTACATACTTTATAAACATATCCACATTCTTAATGGTATGTACTTTATGAACATATCCACATTCTTAATGGTATGTACTTTATAAACATATCTACATTCTTAATGGTATGTACTTTATAAACATATCCACATTCTTAATTGTATGTACTTTATAAACATATCGACATTCTTAATGGTATGTACTTTATAAACATATCGACATTCTTAATGGTATGTACTTTATAAACATATCCACATTCTTAATGGTATGTACTTTATAAACATATCTACATTCTTAATGGTATGTACTTTATAAACATATCTACATTCTTAATGGTATGTACTTTATAAACATATCCACATTCTTAATGGTATGTCCTTTATGAACATATCCACATTCTTAATGGTATGTACTTTATGAACATATCCACATTCTTTATGGTATGTACTTTATGAACATATCCACATTCTTAATGGTATGTACTTTATAAACATATCTACATTCTTTATGGTATGTACTTTTCAACATATCCACATTCTTAATTGTATGTACTTTATAAACATATCGACATTCTTAATGGTATGTACTTTATGAACATATCCACATTCTTAATGGTATGTACTTTATAAACATATCTACATTCTTAATGGTATGTACTTTATAAACATATCCACATTCTTAATGGTATGTACTTTATGAACATATCCACATTCTTAATGGTATGTACTTTATAAACATATCTACATTCTTTATGGTATGTACTTTATAAACATATCCACATTCTTAATTGTATGTACTTTATAAACATATCGACATTCTTAATGGTATGTACTTTATAAACATATCTACATTCTTAATGGTATGTACTTTATAAACATATCCACATTCTTAATAGTATGTACTTTATAAACATATCCACATTCTTAATGGTATGTACTTTATAAACATATCCACATTCTTAATGGTCCAGCCTTTATAAACATATCCACATTCTTAATGGTATGTACTTTATAAACATATCCACATTCTTAATGGTATGTACTTTATAAACATATCCACATTCTTAATGGTATGTACTTTATAAACATATCCACATTCTTAATGGTATGTACTTTATAAACATATCCACATTCTTAATGGTATGTACTTTATAAACATATCCACATTCTTAATGGTACATACTTTATAAACATATCGACATTCTTAATGGTATGTACTTTATAAACATATCGACATTCTTAATGGTATGTACTTTATAAACATATCTACATTCTTAATGGTACATACTTTATAAACATATCGACATTCTTAATGGTATGTACTTGATAAACATATCCACATTCTTAATGGTATGTACTTTATAAACATATCCACATTCTTAATGGTATGTACTTTATAAACATATCCACATTCTTAATGGTATGTACTTTATAAACATATCCACATTCTTAATGGTACATACTTTATAAACATATCCACATTCTTAATAGTATGTACTTCATAAACATATCGACATTCTTAATGGTACATACTTTATAAACATATCCACATTCTTAATAGTATGTATTTTATAAACATATCCACATTCTTAATGGTATGTACTTTATAAACATATCCACATTCTTAATGGTACATACTTTATAAACATATCCACATTCTTAATAGTATGTATTTTATAAACATATCCACATTCTTAATGGTACATACTTTATAAACATATCCACATTCTTAATAGTATGTATTTTATAAACATATCCACATTCTTAATGGTACATACTTTATAAACATATCCACATTCTTAATAGTATGTACTTTATAAACATATCCACATTCTTAATGGTACATACTTTATAAACATATACACATTCTTAATAGTATGTATTTTATAAACATATCCACATTCTTAATGGTATGTACTTTATAAACATATCCACATTCTTAATGGTATGTACTTTATAAACATATCCACATTCTTAATGGTACATACTTTATAAACATATCCACATTCTTAATAGTATGTACTTCATAAACATATCGACATTCTTAATGGTACATACTTTATAAACATATCCACATTCTTAATAGTATGTATTTTATAAACATATCCACATTCTTAATGGTATGTACTTTATAAACATATCCACATTCTTAATGGTATGTACTTTATAAACATATCCACATTCTTAATGGTATGTACTTTATAAACATATCCACATTCTTAATGGTACATACTTTATAAACATATCCACATTCTTAATAGTATGTACTTCATAAACATATCGACATTCTTAATGGTACATACTTTATAAACATATCCACATTCTTAATAGTATGTATTTTATAAACATATCCACATTCTTAATGGTATGTACTTTATAAACATATCCACATTCTTAATGGTACATACTTTATAAACATATCCACATTCTTAATAGTATGTATTTTATAAACATATCCACATTCTTAATGGTACATACTTTATAAACATATCCACATTCTTAATAGTATGTATTTTATAAACATATCCACATTCTTAATGGTACATACTTTATAAACATATCCACATTCTTAATAGTATGTACTTTATAAACATATCCACATTCTTAATGGTACATACTTTATAAACATATACACATTCTTAATAGTATGTATTTTATAAACATATCCACATTCTTAATGGTATGTACTTTATAAACATATCCACATTCTTAATGGTACATACTTTATAAACATATCCACATTCTTAATAGTATGTATTTTATAAACATATCCACATTCTTAATGGTACATACTTTATAAACATATCCACATTCTTAATAGTATGTATTTTATAAACATATCCACATTCTTAATGGTACATACTTTATAAACATATCGACATTCTTAATAGTATGTACTTTATAAACATATCCACATTCTTAATGGTACATACTTTATAAACATATACACATTCTTAATAGTATGTATTTTATAAACATATCCACATTCTTAATGGTATGTACTTTATAAACATATCCACATTCTTAATGGTATGTACTTTATAAACATATCCACATTCTTAATGGAACATACTTTATAAACATATTGACATTCTTAATGGTACATCCTTTATAAACATATCCACATTCTTAATAGTACATACTTTATAAACATATCCACATTCTTAAGGGTATGTACTTTATAAACACTAGGGCATGCCCGTACTATATCTATATCTAAAATTATATCCCCCCCCCCCCCCCCTCTATTTACATGAAATGGTTTGGTCCAAAGCGAACGGCTTGCGAGTGGTGACAATCCCCCCCCCTCTATTTACATGCAATGGTTTGGTCCAAAGCGAACGGCTTCCGGAGTTTGGTAAAGAAATCGCCATCGCGTGCACAAACGCGCAGGAAAGCGAATGAATCGCAAATTCGTTTTTATTAGTTGTAAAACATAGTTTAACGCCAACATAGTTTGCAAACGTGAAATAAATGAATACGCTCTCAAATGTGCCATCCGAGGCAGAGTGTGCCCGCCACGTTCGGCACACGCGATCGTTCGCTGCTCTCTGATTGGTTGAATCGTTTTTTGGACATAGCTCGGTAAGTAATTGTCCGATTAATATGAAACCTTGAAAAGGCACATCCTCGGGTCCCCAGCAATATACCTGGCAAGTTAAAAGTATATCGGACCCGTGGTTGTCGAGAAACAGCGGTCACAGACAAACGTACAGACAGACAGAGATTACTGGAATTATAGATAGACTAGGGCATGCCCGTACTATATATATGCCCGTACTATATATCTATCTAAAATTATATCCCCCCCCTCTATTTACATGAAATGGTTTGGTCCATTCGCAACGCCAAAGCGAACGGCGAACGGCTTGCGAGTACAGTGACAATGCCCCCCCTCTATTTACATGAATGGTTTGGTCCATTCGCAACGACCACAGAACCCCCCCCCTCTATTTACATGCAATGGTTTGGTCCAAAGCGAACGGCTTCCGGAGTTTGGTAAAGAAATCGCCATCGCGTGCACAAACGCGCAGGAAAGCGAATGAATCGCAAATTCGGTTTTATTAGTTTTAAAACATAGTTTAACGCCAACATAGTTTGCAAACGTGAAATAAATGAATACGCTCTCAAATGTGCCATCCGAGGCAGAGTGTGCCCGCCACGTTCGGCACACGCGATCGTTCGCTGCTCTCTGATTGGTTGAATCGTTTTTTGGACATAGCTCGGTAAGTAATTGTCCGATTAATATGAAACCTTGAAAAGGCACATCCTCGGGTCCCCAGCAATATACCTGGCAAGTTAAAAGTATATCGGACCCGTGGTTGTCGAGAAACAGCGGTCACAGACAAACGTACAAACGTACAAACGTACAGACAGAGATTACTGGAATTATAGATAGATATCCACATTCTTAATGCTATGTACTTTATAAACATATCCACATTCTTATTGCTATGTACTTTATAAACATATCCACATTCTTAATGGTACATACTTTATAAACATATCCACATTCTTCATGGTACATACTTTATAAACATATCCACATTCTTAATAGTACGTACTTTATAAACATATCCACATTCTTAATGGTATGTACTTTATAAACATATCTACATTCTTAATGGTACATACTTTATAAACATATCGACATTCTTAATGGTATGTACTTGATAAACATATCCACATTCTTAATGGTATGTACTTTATAAACATATCCACATTCTTAATGGTATGTACTTTATAAACATATCCACATTCTTAATGGTATGTACTTTATAAACATATCCACATTCTTAATGGTACATACTTTATAAACATATCCACATTCTTAATAGTATGTACTTCATAAACATATCGACATTCTTAATGGTACATACTTTATAAACATATCCACATTCTTAATAGTATGTATTTTATAAACATATCCACATTCTTAATGGTATGTACTTTATAAACATATCCACATTCTTAATGGTACATACTTTATAAACATATCCACATTCTTAATAGTATGTATTTTATAAACATATCCACATTCTTAATGGTATGTACTTTATAAACATATCCACATTCTTAATGGTACATACTTTATAAACATATCCACATTCTTAATAGTATGTATTTTATAAACATATCCACATTCTTAATGGTACATACTTTATAAACATATCCACATTCTTAATAGTATGTATTTTATAAACATATCCACATTCTTAATGGTACATACTTTATAAACATATCCACATTCTTAATAGTATGTACTTTATAAACATATCCACATTCTTAATGGTACATACTTTATAAACATATCGACATTCTTAATAGTATGTACTTTATAAACATATCCACATTCTTAATGGTACATACTTTATAAACATATACACATTCTTAATAGTATGTATTTTATAAACATATCCACATTCTTAATGGTATGTACTTTATAAACATATCCACATTCTTAATGGTATGTACTTTATAAACATATCCACATTCTTAATGGAACATACTTTTTTTTTTTTTTTTTTTTTTTTTTTTTTGTATACAAGGTCGAGGCTCGTGAAAGAGCGAACATTAATCACACAGAAAGACAAACCGACACATAAAACATATAACATAGGGAGCGGTAGACAAGATGGGGAGAGAGGGGGAAGGACACAAACACAACATTTGAGAGCAGGGACCGAGAGACATGGAGACATCGAGAGATCTGAGAGAGGGCGAGGGCTTTGGGGGGGGGCGTGGGAAGGGGGCGGTGGGAGAGGTATAAAACATATGGACACTGCCAGGACTTCCAGGAAAGAAGTTGGAATTTCAAACAAGGTGGATCTGGGGTGAATTAGCGGGGGTAGAAAAGATCAAGGTTTTGGATGGGGGAAGATAAGAGATGGTGGTGAACAGCTGTTTTAAAGACCTGGAGGGAGGAGTGGGATTGAAGGGAGTGAGGGAGTTTGTTCCAGAGGCGGGAGAAAGAGGAATGAAAGAGTGAAGGTGAGCAGAGAGCCGAGATTTCGGCAGTTTAACCATCAGAGGGTTGCTGGCAGATCTTGTGCGACCTGTAGGAATATTTGGGGGACAGAGCACAGAGAGAGCTGGGGGTGCAAGGCCGGAGAGGAGTCGGTAGAAGACAGAAAGACCACCTACCTGCCTGCGGTGAGTGAGTGAAAGGCCCTCAGAGATAGCTTCATCGCGGGAGATTCCAATAATTCTGAAAGCTTTGGTTTCAACAGCGTGAAGCCGAGCTAGGTGTGAGGCAGGAGCACCGGCCCATAGGGGAGAACAGTATTCCATTGAGCTGCGGATGAAAGCCTTGTATGTGGTGAGGAGCTCAGGTGTGCCGAGGAAGGACTTCGCACGACGGAGGATGCCCAGTCGGCGACTGGCTTTGGAGGCCAGCTTGGAAATGTGGTTTTCCCAAGAAAGATCATGGCAGATAGTGAGACCCAAAATCTTGAGCGACAGAACTTCTTGGAGAGGATTGTTGAGAAAGTAGATGGGAGGGTTGTCCAGTCGAGCTTTTCGGAGAGACATAGTAAGAGTGTGAGATTTGTCAGGATTGAAAGACATGTTCCACTTGTTTGACCAGTCTGTGATTTTGTCCAGGTCTTCAGAGAGTGAGGAGGCAGCAGACTGCCGATCTGAGGGAAGAGGAATGGAGCGGCAGAGAGTGGAGTCATCAGCAAAGAGATAGAGAGGATTTTCGAGAGAGTCAGAGAGATCATTGATGAAGACCAGAAAAAGCACGGGGCCCAGAACACTGCCTTGGGGAACTCCAGCCTGAACAGGAAGAGGAGATGAGAGAAACCCATTCAGGGCCACACGTTGACGACGACTAGAGAGGAAGTCCGCCAGCCATGCGTGGAGATTTCCATGGATACCAAAGGAGGAGAGTTTGGTGAGCAGAGCGGGGTGCCAGACCGTGTCGAAGGCACGTGATATGTCGAGGGAGACAGCTCTAATTTCCTGTTTGGCATTGAGGACCTCCATCCATTGTTGAGACAGCAGAAGCAGCATGTCCAGAGTAGAGTGACCTGGTCTGAAACCAAATTGATGATCAGAGATCAAGCCATTGGAGAAGAGGAAAGATTTCATATCCGAAGCAATGATGGATTCCATGACTTTGCTGATAATTGGGAGAAGGCTGATTGGTCTGTAGTTGCTAGGATCTGTTTTTGCACCTTTTTTGTGCAAAGCGGTGATGTTGGCTGATTTCCAAGCAGATGGCAGTTGACCTTGAGCAAAAGAGAGGGTGAAGAGAACAGAGAGAGGGTGAGATAGAGCAGCAGAGCAGGATTTTAGGACCCGTGGGCTGATGCCGTCGGGTCCAGTTGCAGAATCAGAGTCGAGGGTTGACAGAAACTTTTCCACCTTGTCAGGAGGAAAGGACACGGAGTCCAGGAGCAGCAGGGTACGACTGGGTATGGTGGGTACAGAGAGGGATGGGTTTGGGACACAAGATTTAGAGGCAAACACAGAGTTGAGGCATTCAGCTTTTTCACGTGCGGAGTCAGCTGTGTAGCCGTTTGAGGTAAGGGAGGGGATGGAGGGGGAACAAACACCAGAAACGGATTTGACCAGACGCCACCAGGATTTGGAAGAGGGAGACAGATAAGAGAGTTCGGTCTTGAGAATGGAGAGATATTGTTTCCTGGCTCTCCTGAGGGTGGACACACACTTGTTTCGGGCTTTGTGAAAGGAAATGAGATTTCCTTCCGTTGGATTTGCTTTCCAGGAGACGAAGGCAAGTTGTTTCTGGGCAACAGCCTCACCACAAGATTCCGTGTACCATGGACGGGAGGAAGGGTATGACAACTGAAGACGAGATGGGATAAATCTGTGCATGAGAGAGAGCAATTTACTTTGGAAGAATTCCCAGGATGAGTTGATGTCAGAGGTGGTAGAGATGGGAGACCAGTCCAGATGATTGATGGCTGCTTGAAGACCGTGCCAGTTGGCCTGAGTGAAATGCCAGACTCGTCGACGCTGAGCAGGCTCCCTGATGGTCAGAGAGATGTCCACTTTAACAAGGACATGATCAGATGATCCGATCGGAGCAGAAGAAGAGCAGCAGACATTTTCAGGGAAGTTAGTCATAACCAAGTCCAGAAGAGAAGATGTTCCGTTGACTGAGATCCGGGTCGGGAAATTGACAGATTGTGTCAGTCCCAGTGAGTCGCAGAAGTCCTTTGCTGAGGAGCCATGGCTGGTGAGAGAGGTACCCACACCCAGCCAACTGACATGATGACAGTTGAAATCACCACATATGAGGAAGAGAGAGTTGGGATGAGTAGATAGAAGTTGGTCCATATCATCAGACAGCGAGATGTAGATGGAGTCATCACTGTTTGGTGGACGGTACAACACACATATGAACAAGAGGTAGGAGCGAAGGGGAAGCCGTAGCCAGAGGTATTCCTGGGGGTGAGGTGGAGAGAGTGCAGTGCAGGGCGAGTGAGGAAGAGAGTTTTTGATAAAGATAGCAACCCCGCCTCCAGGACGAGGCTCAGGTCTATCATACCGGAGGAGGGAGTAGCCCGGGAGAGATACTATGGAATCAGAGACATCATAAAGGAGGAAAGTTTCTGTTAAGCAGATCACGTCTGGTTTGACAGAAGCAACCTGTATGGAGAGATCAGTTAAGTTTGAACGAAGGCCCCGGATGTTTGAGGTCCATACCGTTAATGAAGAGGAAGGGGGAGCATCAGATACAGAACAGGGGGGAGGAGGGGTAGGGTAAGATGTGGAAGAGGTGGAAGAGGTAGGGAGAGCTGTTGAAGGTGTGTCAGAGATTTCAGAATAGCTCGGAGAAAGGGAAGGATGGGGCGGACAAAAGGTTTGATGGTGATTGGGTGAGCCACAATGAGGTGTTATTTGAGGAGGGGGAAGAGCGAGGCAGAAGGTTGGGGGAGATGGAGGTGAGAGTTTGAAGGGGGAAGAAGCGGGGAGGACGCTTTGAGGAGGGGGAGTGAGAGGGGGGAAATTGAGAAGCAATGAGGGTGGGGAGATTTGAAGGGGAGGGGTGAGGGGGAAGTTTGGGAGGGAAGGGGCAAGGGGAGGGATTTGAAAGGGATGGGATATGGGGGAGATTTGGAGGGGAGGGTTGAGGCAGGAGTCTAGGAGGGGAGGGGCGAGGGGGCGTCTTGGCGGGGAGGGGTGAGGGGGTCGTTTAGGAGGGAGGGGGCAAGGGGGGAGATTTGAAAGGGATGGGTGATGGGGAAGATTTGGAGGGGAGGGGTGATGGGGAAGATTTGGAGGGGAGGGGTTATGGGGAAGATTTGGAGGGGAGGGGTGAGATTGGATTTTTGAAAGTGTACGATTTATGGGAAACGAACATTTATTGCAAAATGAGTTGCTTGTGACCTTCGAGTTAAAAATACGTTTAAGGACGCTGGATGGAGGATGGAGTGCAGGAGAGTTTAGGGAATGTAGAAAAAAGGCACTATAGGAGATGGATATTTTTTTTGGGATGAATTGATTTGGTGAGCAAGTCGAAAGCAGCCTTTTAAAGAAGAAGAAGAAAAAGGTGTTATAAAATATGACGGAATACATAACTTGAGGGGAAAGTGTAAACATTGAAGGTTAATGAGTGAAAACTATCTGGGGAAATGGGGGAGAAACACGTGGTCGAAGAACGAACGAACGAATAAGAATGAATAAACGAATGATAACAGAGAAGGAAAATGTTTTTTTTTTTTTTTTTTTTTTTTTTTGAGTTGAGATTTACACAAGGAAGTAGGTAGGCTATGGGTGAAAAGCCTGGGAATACAGAGAAAGAAAGTTATTGGATCACAAAAGACGGACCGCTGAGATAAAAAACAAAGCCTCAAGGTTAATGGTACATACTTTATAAACATATCGACATTCTTAATGGTACATCCTTTATAAACATATCCACATTCTTAATAGTACATACTTTATAAACATATCCACATTCTTAAGGGTATGTACTTTATAAACATATCCACATTCTTAATGCTATGTACTTTATAAACATATCCACATTCTTATTGCTATGTACTTTATAAACATATCCACATTCTTAATGGTACATACTTTATAAACATATCCACATTCTTCATGGTACATACTTTATAAACATATCCACATTCTTAATAGTACGTACTTTATAAACATATCCACATTCTTAATGGTATGTACTTTATAAACATATCCACATTCTTAATGGTATGTACTTTATAAACATATCCACATTCTTAATAGTACGTACTTTATAAACATATCCACATTCTTAATGGTATGTACTTTATAAACATATCCACATTCTTAATGGTATGTACTTTATAAACATATCGACATTCTTAATGCTATGTACTTTATAAACATATCCACATTCTTAATGGTACATACTTTATAAACATATCGACATTCTTAATGGTATGTACTTTATAAACATATCCACATTCTTAATGGTACATACTTTATAAACATATCGACATTCTTAATGGTATGTACTTTATAAACATATCCACATTCTTAATGTTATGTACTTTATAAACATATCCACATTCTTAATGGTATGTACTTTATAAACATATCTACATTCTTAATGGTATGTACTTTATAAACATATCCACATTCTTAATGGTATGTACTTTATAAACATATCCACATTCTTAATGGTATGTACTTTATAAACATATCCACATTCTTAATGGTATGTACTTGATGAACATATCCACATTCTTAATGGTATGTACTTTATAAACATATCCACATTCTTTATGGTATGTACTTGATGAACATATCCACATTCTTCATGGTACGTACTTTTCAACATATCCACATTCTTAATTGTATGTACTTTATAAACATATCTACATTCTTAATGGTATGTACTTTATAAACATATCCACATTCTTAATTGTATGTACTTTATAAACATATCTACATTCTTAATGGTATGTACTTTATAAACATATCTACATTCTTAATGGTATGTACTTTATAAACATATCCACATTCTTATGGTATGTACTTTATGAACATATCCACATCCTTAATGGTATGTACTTTATAAACATATCTACATTCTTAATGGTACGTACTGTTACAGATACGACTTTGATGGTATGGTGGGCCGAGCGGGATGGCCGCCGTATCCGTACAAGTTACCCGATTGTGCCCGAATGTTAACTAATCGCGCTACGCTGGCTCAATAGGAAAGAGAAGACACCCGGCTGGGTTACAATCACACAATACGACACCAGGGGTTCAGTTCTCAAGACCTCCGGAGGAGGTTATATTAAGGCGGAAAAGGTTAGATTACAGGGACAAGAGGGAAACATAGGAAGGTGGGCACTTAGACACAACCTTATATTAACCCTAGACAGACCACAGATAAACGGGACAACGCTGACTCACACGGGATTTGATGGCAAGGAAAGCGGCAGTCGATGGCTCAGGTGCACCTGGCTCAGGGACAGAATCGCGTACGGTGGTGTCCAGCAGATGCGGGGAGGTCGCTCAGCGCTCGTGGGTCGCGACTTTGGTGGAGATGCCGGGGAGGTCGCTCAGCGCTCGGGAGGGTGGCGTCTTGTCCTTCCAAGCTCGGGGCGCATCTCACGTCACGTCCGGCGCGGGGCCGCGTATATCCGGCGGGGAGTCACGCCCTCGCTCGTTAGCTCCGCCCCATATGGCATCGGCCCATGGCTTCTCATTGGGTGCGGGGGTTACCGGCTCCGCCCTTGACGAGGGGCCGACAGGGAGCCCCCTTCTGGGTAACCCCGTCGAGCACATGTTCAATGGCGGCCAACCGAGCCGGAGTGAGGACGCAAAGCCGCTGTTGTTGTGGTTGTTGTTGGAGCTTGAGATGATGGGAAGAGATGCGGGGAGGTATGGGAAGGTCCTAAACTCCTACTGGTGCCATATCATCACATTCTGGTGCAACGAAGAGTCATAATTAATGGAAACAAGTCCTTAACTGACATAGATTAAGAATAACTAGCAAGATGTCCTATAATTGTCTACGTGTGGTGCGGGGGACCTGGGCACGACATTTAATGGGGGGATGAAGGGGAAGATCGGCTCTAATGGGTGTTGTTTACAGACAATGGGACTAGGGAATGGGGTAAGGGAGAGTTGGGGAGTATCGGAGAAAATAGGGGAATATTTACAAGCGGATATGGAGGCCAAATTCCATATTCGCAACATTGCACCCTTCTCTACCCTCGGGGCGTCCCGACCCGATAAATTTTTACCTACTTTAGTGTGGCACGCAATGTAGTTCCCTCTACTATTAACTCTACCCTGAGTGCGACAGTTTTACAGATATTCACAAATGAGTAAATATGTCCCCCTGCGACGTTGCACCCTTCTCCTCACAGAAACACACCCACAGGATAACCGAATCCGGAAAGAATTCGCAAACTACACATACAGCCGGTAGGGAGCATTATTTACACGACTACGCTGCTATTTACACTACGATCCAGGACCTGTTTTTGGAGGAACACATGCAGATGTTATGCATAGAGAGAGCGCGCTTGCCAACATCGATACACCAACCCACGAGTGCTCTGTGGCCGACGGCCTTTAATAACGTGCAGAGCACCCTGTCCCAGCATCAAAAGCACCACCCCACCACACAGTCAGCACCATCCGGTGCAGTCACCATTGTTCATTGGTATAAAAATAAATTCGACAACCCCTAACCCTGCAGGTGTCTCTTGCTCTTCTTGTGGTGCACTTGGTGTCAACTAAAAGTGGTTCACCTGTATGGCATAGGTGCCACGTTGACCCATAGATCCATCCCCGGGTGGTGCTTGGCCGCAAACAAACTGCGGTCCATTGTGGGTGGCCACAAACATTGCGGTCCATATGGTGTATCGATCCAGGCAGCCAGCAGCGAAAGTGCAGGCCCACAACTGCGTCGCCAGCACCTCTCTCTCCTCTCTCTCTACCCCAAAGCCAGATCCTCGGAGGTGGGAGACAAAAACAAGAGCAAGTGAGTAAGGTGGTAAGGGCGCAAAAGTGCACGCAATATAAGGTAATGCACACTGGGGGCACATGGGAACCAGGTGAGACAGGTACGTTCCTACCGTACGCCCCCCCCACCAGGTAACCTACATGGCCCCTCCCTTACCCCTTACTGTATCAACAAAACACAACACTACCCATAAACATCTACTTTACAAATCGACAAACATCCCTACTGTCTTCCCCGTTCCTCCCATAAACCAAATTCGTCTTCTCTCCCTCCTAACCAATCAAATTTGCCATTTTCAACTCTCATCAAAATTTGCCATTTTCAACTCAACATCAAAATTTGCCATTACCAATTCATCATCAGTCCCTCCTAGGGAGGGAGAGATGGAATCACCCCAATGTCTCATCCACGTCGTGATGCGTCTCACAAATCCTCACAGCAATCTCATTTCCTGCACAAAACAAAGAAAACACAGGTGTGGAGTCATCATCATCACCACAGGCAAGTGGCTGCGTATGGTGCGACAGGTTCATCAATCCTAACTATCTCCTAAATGACTTTAACAACTTTACACTACCCGGGGTCTCTCTCCGGCCAAACCATTGGCCCTCTTACACTATGGGTTCTAAAAACCAATTCCCATTGGCCAAACTGTGGTGCTCTTCAATTTGGGGTCTCACTCCCCCGATTCATCTCCCGGTGCCCTCGTACAATTTCTGGGCTGCGACGTGCACCTCTCCCAGTGGGTCTACCCACCTGCACACCTCCACCACTGCAGTTGCCTCCGAGCTTACCTGCTCCTCACCCTAACCTAACTACCTGGGGAAGGCCCTCTGGCTCTCTCCCCACTCCGTGCCCTCTCTGGCACTGGGCTGCCCGATCCACACCCGGGATCCTCAGGCACCCACTCACAACTACCGGCTCCCAGAGCCCACCTGCGGCCTCACCTGGCCGACATCCTCACAGTGGTGGAGTGCCCAACCAACTACACACACTAACAGGCTACACGCCCAGCCATTTCCACAACACTAATGCACCCATTCACAACACCATTCTGCAACCGCACCACAAATGCCAATATCCAACCACAATTTACCTGTACCCTCTACCTAACACTTACACTACCCGCCCCGGGTATCCGTGATAGGGGTCCACTCTTCCCCCATCCACACCTTCGCACCATGCACACCACTCCGTACCACTTACTCCAACTCTCTCCACACACCTGTACCTGCACACCTGTGCTCTCACACCTGGTGCCACCTGCACCCTTCTCTCCCCAAGCGCATTCGCGCTGATCCACACACTCACTACTCATACACTGCTCCACACACCTGTCCAGTTGCACACCTGTGCAATCACACCTGTCCAGTTGCACACCTGTGCAATCACACCTGTTCAATTCTCACACACACACGGCATCATCTCAGCTAACTACTCCCTTCTGAAACTTGCGCTTCCCAGTCGTCCCTTTAAACTATTGCGCTCCCACGTCATTATCATCCATACTAATCTACCTGCGTCCCCACTACAGGTATCAGTCACTAACTAAACTTAACGTTACCTAATGTCATCTTCGCTAGATCCCTACACACCATATCCTAACCCACCCGGGCTAGTTTTCACTGCCATACACCCCATAAGCTATTGCTCCTTTGCCCCCCCATGGGAAGGATGGTGGATTTGCCATCCCACCACATCGGGGGTCTCTCACTACCAATTTTGCACATCAAATTTCAACAAATTAAAAATTTGCCAATCACTACCCATCATCTGCCAATCACTACTGCCAATCCCTTGCCAATCATCAAATTTTGTTTTTCTCCAATTTTGGGTCCAAAACACTAACCTCATCACCCAGTCGACTCACTAATACCTCTCGGTGCGCCAATCCCTGTCCAAAGCCCGGCTTCGTAAAGCCAAGCAATGGATGCTGGTTGTTTTGTGCCAGCGGCTGGATGCGTCCGGCATTCGGGGCAGGGACGGGGGCTTACCCGGGCCGAGATCCCACGCACCACCTCGGCGTGGAGCCATCCAATGCCCCGATCTCGACCTGCCGGCACGTCTCAACAAAACGTGGTCGCCATAACGACCCTTCCTATCCAGCTGCCCGCTCCACCTAGTGGAGCCTGGACGCGGCCGTTCAAAGCGAGGCCCGGCACGCACCGAGGGCCCGCTTCGGCTAAAAGTCGCTCTAACCTCTAACCCGTCTAACGTCGATGCTTCACCTGCATGCTTACACCCCGCAGCCCGTTCCTTGCTCACACACCCAGCCGTGCCCATGCTCCTCGTACCTTTCCTTACACACCCAGGTACACCCATTCCACTCACAGCCTTGGTCACACACCTGACCACCGAACACTTTGGCACACATTCGTTGGTCGCACACCTCACCAATACACCGCTTCGCACCCCCTCCTCGGTCACCTCCTCTGTGACAATCACAGGTGTGCTCTCATTCGCACACCCAACCACGTGCCTCACCACCAACTCCAGCGTGCATTCCCACTCACGCTCTACCATTCCAGGTGTGCATCCTTCCATCCCAGGTGTACATCCTCGCTCACCTGTCACAACTAACTCACGCTCCATGTCACTCTCACTACTTTCACCTCCACTCGTGACAACGCACTCACCCTTACTCTTGACAGCACACTCTTTCCTCATGCACCTGTCCGTCACACACCTTTCTCGCGCACACTCTCCCGTTACACCCTCTGTAACACTCACCACAGGTGGACACTCTTCCTTACTTCTGACAGCGCACTCTTTCCTCATGCACCTGTCCGTCACACACCTTTCTCGCGCACACTCTTGCGCACACTCTCCCGTCACACCCTCTGTAACACTCACCACACCGCGCTTCCATGTGCTCCCTCGCACACGCGCTACGACCGACTCACTCTCGCCAGCACCCTCACTACTCCTTGGCACGCACTTTTTCCTCACACACCCCAGAGTCGGACTTTCTCGCTCACCTCCTTTTTCGCACACCAGACCTGTCGCACACTTCACCAACGGCCTCTCACGAACACCCGGGTCTATCTCGACCCCCAAGCTTCTTAAATCCCCTGGCGCATCATACGCACGACCATATTGGTCACCACTTACACCGGGTCCTCTTCCTCTTCGCTTCTCCTCCATCACCTGCGAATCCCTCATCCGGTTAATGAGCACATCATCACGATCCAAACACAGACTTTGGACCAATTCTTTTATCTCCTCTTTTATTTCTTTCTTATCCCCTCTCCGTCGCTTCTTAATTTCGCTCACCCCTTCTTCCACTTCTTCTAATTTGTGCCTCACCTCTTTTATTCCCCGGTACGTCTCCTCAAGCTCGTCCTCCAAGGCTACCTTGACCGTTTCCAGGTGCGTCCTCACCTGCCGGTCCTTCGTCTCCATTACCTCTATCACCTCGTCCAACCTCGTTGTCAGTCCCTCACGTACCATCTGACATTCCCTCTTTGTCGCTATTAAGTCGTTTTTTAGTTCTTTCTGTGTCGCCTTCAAACCTCCTAATACCGCAGTGTTCCTTTGAACCTGCTCCACTAACTCCGTCTGTCCCACCGTCAGCTGCTCCACCTCTTGCGTCAGGTCCTCTATGCCCCCTTGTAACTTTACAGTCGCCTTTCTCACCTCCTTTTCCATGTGCTCCTCACAGTGCCTCACCTCCTCGCGCACTCCTCCGACCTCCTCACTCACTCCTCTTCTGATCTCCTCTCCCATCACTTGCATCTCCTGCCCAGATGCCACCCTCATCTGCTCCATTTCCTCCCTGTGAGCATCCAGTTTGGTTTCTACCCCCATTCTGACCCCCTCTATCTGCTGCCCCATTTGGTTAACTTCCCTTTCCGCTTGGTCCCTCATGTCCCTCAATTTGCCTTCCATACTGTTTTCTAACCCCTCTAACCCATTTTTCACTCCCTCTATCTGATTCTCCTGGGCAGCCATTCTATTTTCTACCCCCATTAACCCATTTTTCACTTCTTTTATCCCGTTGTCTAACCCCTCAAAATTATTGTCTAACTTCCCAATTTTCTTGTCTAACTCCTCAAAATTATTGTCTAACTTCTCACCGGTACCCCTCGCTTCGTCCCTCATTACCCCCATTTGGTTTCCCATTACCCCCATTTGGCCCTCTAATCGCTCACTATTAACCCTCATTTGGCCCTCCATCCTATCCATTTTTGCATTCAGTTGGGTCAAGAATAATCTGAGGTCAAACCCGGTTTGCCCAGCGTCCCCAGCCGCCACCGCAGGCTCGCCCTCCGCGGCGACGCTATTTTGGGACCCTTCAACCACGTGAGCGAGCGCGCCATTTTGCGCGCCCGCTACTTCGTGCGTGACGGCGCTATTTTGCGAACCTGCCGCCCTCACTGCTTCGCTCTCCTCCTGTCCCTCATTTTGGTCCTGGATCGACCCTACCTCACTCTCCCCTACCGGACCCCAGCCGTCTTGATCCGCCATAGCGCGACTTGCAAAATTCGAGTTTCGTAAAACAAAACAAATTTCGGCCGCTCCAAATTTTGACCAAATTTTTTTTTTCCTCTATTCGTTTTTTTTTTTTCCTTCAAAATTTGGTCGGGCCTCGAATCTCACTCCCGACACCAATTGTTACAGATACGACTTTGATGGTATGGTGGGCCGAGCGGGATGGCCGCCGTATCCGTACAAGTTACCCGATTGTGCCCGAATGTTGACTAATCGCGCTACGCTGGCTCAATAGGAAAGAGAAGACACCCGGCTGGGTTATAATGACACAATACGACACCAGGGGTTCAGTTCTCAAGACCTCCGGAGGAGGTTATATTAAGGCGGAAAAGGTTAGATTACAGGGACAAGAGGGAAACATAGGAAGGTGGGCACTTAGACACAACCTTATATTAACCCTAGACAGACCACAGATAAACGGGACAACGCTGACTCACACGGGATTTGATGGCAAGGAAAGCGGCAGTCGATGGCTCAGGTGCACCTGGCTCAGGGACAGAATCGCGTACGGTGGTGTCCAGCAGATGCGGGGAGGTCGCTCAGCGCTCGTGGGTCGCGACTTTGGTGGAGATGCCGGGGAGGTCGCTCAGCGCTCGGGAGGGTGGCGTCTTGTCCTTCCAAGCTCGGGGCGCATCTCACGTCACGTCCGGCGCGGGGCCGCGTATATCCGGCGGGGAGTCACGCCCTCGCTCGTTAGCTCCGCCCCATATGGCATCGGCCCATGGCTTCTCATTGGGTGCGGGGGTTACCGGCTCCGCCCTTGACGAGGGGCCGACAGGGAGCCCCCTTCTGGGTAACCCCGTCGAGCACATGTTCAATGGCGGCCAACCGAGCCGGAGTGAGGACGCAAAGCCGCTGTTGTTGTGGTTGTTGTTGGAGCTTGAGATGATGGGAAGAGATGCGGGGAGGTATGGGAAGGTCCTAAACTCCTACTGGTGCCATATCATCACATTCTGGTGCAACGAAGAGTCATAATTAATGGAAACAAGTCCTTAACTGACATAGATTAAGAATAACTAGCAAGATGTCCTATAATTGTCTACGTGTGGTGCGGGGGACCTGGGCACGACATTTAATGGGGGGATGAAGGGGAAGATCGGCTCTAATGGGTGTTGTTTACAGACAATGGGACTAGGGAATGGGGTAAGGGAGAGTTGGGGAGTATCGGAGAAAATAGGGGAATATTTACAAGCGGATATGGAGGCCAAATTCCATATTCGCAACAGTACTTTATAAACATATCTACATTCTTAATAGTATGTACTTTATAAACATATCCACATTCTTAATTGTATGTACTTTATAAACATATCTACATTCTTAATGGTATGTACTTTATAAACATATCCACATTCTTAATGGTATGTACTTTATAAACATATCCACATTCTTAATGGTATGTACTTTATGAACATATCCACATCCTTAATGGTATGTACTTTATAAACATATCCACATTCTTAATGGTATGTACTTTATAAACATATCCACATTCTTAATGGTATGTACTTTATAAACATATCCACATTCTTAATGGTATGTACTTTATAAACATATCTACATTCTTAATGGTATGTACTTCATAAACATATCCACATTCTTAATGGTATGTACTTTATAAACATATCCACATTCTTAATGGTATGTACTTTATAAACATATCCACATTCTTAATGGTATGTACTTTATAAACATATCTACATTCTTAATGGTATGTACTTTATAAACATATCCACATTCTTAATGGTATGTACTTTATAAACATATCCACATTCTTAATGGTATGTACTTTATAAACATATCCACATTCTTAATGGTATGTACTTTATAAACATATCTACATTCTTAATGGTATGTACTTTATAAACATATCCACATTCTTAATGGTATGTACTTTATAAACATATCTACATTCTTAATGGTATGTACTTTATAAACATATCCACATTCTTAATGGTATGTACTTTATAAACATATCCACATTCTTAATGGTATGTACTTTATAAACATATCCACATTCTTAATGGTATGTACTTTATAAACATATCCACATTCTTAATGGTATGTACTTTATAAACATATCCACATTCTTAATGGTATGTACTTTATAAACATATCCACATTCTTAATGGTATGTACTTTATAAACATATCAACATTCTTAATGGTATGTACTTTATAAACATATCCACATTCTTAATGGTATGTACTTTATAAACATATCCACATTCTTAATGGTATGTACTTTATAAACATATCCACATTCTTAATGGTACGTACTTTATAAACATATCTACATTCTTAATGGTATGTACTTTATAAACATATCTACATTCTTAATGGTATGTACTTTATAAACATATCCACATTCTTAATGGTATGTACTTCATAAACATATCCACATACTTAATGGTATGTACTTTATAAACATATCCACATACTTAATGGTATGTACTTTATAAACATATCTACATTCTTAATTGTATGTACTTTATAAACATATCCACATTCTTAATGGTATGTACTTTATAAACACATCCACATTCTTAATGGTATGTACTTTATAAACATATCTACATTCTTAATGGTATGTACTTTATAAACATATCCACATTCTTAATGGTATGTACTTTATAAACATATCCACATTCTTAATGGTATGTACTTTATAAACATATCCACATTCTTAATGGTATGTACTTTATAAACATATCAACATTCTTAATGGTATGTACTTTATAAACATATCCACATTCTTAATGGTATGTACTTTATAAACATATCCACATTCTTAATGGTATGTACTTTATAAACATATCCACATTCTTAATGGTACGTACTTTATAAACATATCTACATTCTTAATGGTATGTACTTTATAAACATATCTACATTCTTAATGGTATGTACTTTATAAACATATCCACATTCTTAATGGTATGTACTTCATAAACATATCCACATACTTAATGGTATGTACTTTATAAACATATCCACATACTTAATGGTATGTACTTTATAAACATATCTACATTCTTAATTGTATGTACTTTATAAACATATCCACATTCTTAATGGTATGTACTTTATAAACACATCCACATTCTTAATGGTATGTACTTTATAAACATATCTACATTCTTAATGGTATGTACTTTATGAACATATCCACATTCTTAATGGTACATACTTTATAAACATATCTACATTATTAATGGTACATACTTTATAAACATATCTACATTATTAATGGTACATACTTTATAAACATATCTACATTCTTAATGGTACATACTTTATAAACATATCTACATTCTTAATGGTACATACTTTATAAACATATCTACATTCTTAATGGTACATACTTTATAAACATATCTACATTCTTAATGGTACATACTTTATAAACATATCTACATTCTTAATGGTACATACTTCATAAACATATCTACATTCTTAATGGTACATACTTGATAAACATATCTACATTCTTAATGGTATGTACTTTATAAACATATCTACATTCTTAATGGTACATACTTTATAAACATATCTACATTCTTAATGGTACATACTTTATAAACATATCTACATTCTTAATGGTATGTACTTTATGAACATATCCACATTCTTAATGGTATGTACTTTATAAACATATCTACATTCTTAATGGTATGTACTTTATGAACATATCCACATTCTTAATGGTACATACTTTATAAACATATCTACATTCTTAATGGTATGTACTGTATAAACATATCTACATTCTTAATGGTATGTACTTTATGAACATATCCACATTCTTAATGGTATGTACTTTATGAACATATCCACATTCTTAATGGTATGTACTTTATAAACATATCTACATTCTTAATGGTATGTACTTTATGAACATATCCACATTCTTAATGGTATGTACTTAATAAACATATCTACATTCTTAATGGTATGTACTTTATAAACATATCCACATTCTTAATGGTATGTACTTTATGAACATATCCACATTCTTAATGGTATGTACTTTATAAACATATGTACATTCTTAATGGTATGTACTTTATAAACATATCCACATTCTTAATTGTATGTACTTTATAAACATATCCACATTCTTAATGGTATGTACTTTATAAACATATCGACATTCTTAATGGTATGTACTTTATAAACATATCCACATTCTTAATGGTATGTACTTTATAAACATATCTACATTCTTAATGGTATGTACTTTATAAACATATCTACATTCTTAATGGTATGTACTTTATAAACATATCCACATTCTTAATGGTACGTACTTTATAAACATATCTACATTCTTAATGGTATGTACTTTATAAACATATCCACATTCTTAATGGTATGTACTTTATAAACATATCCACATTCTTAATGGTATGTACTTTATAAACATATCCACATTCTTAATGGTATGTACTTTATAAACATATCCACATTCTTAATGGTATGTACTTTATAAACATATCCACATTCTTAAAGGTATGTACTTTATAAACATATCCACATTCTTAATGGTATGTACTTTATAAACATATCTACATTCTTAATGGTATGTACTTTATAAACATATCCACATTCTTAATGGTATGTACTTTATAAACATATCCACATTCTTAATGGTATGTACTTTATAAACATATCCACATTCTTAATGGTATGTACTTTATAAACATATCCACATTCTTAATGGTATGTACTTTATAAACATATCTACATTCTTAATGGTATGTACTTTATAAACATATCTACATTCTTTATGGTATGTACTTTTCAACATATCCACATTCTTAATTGTATGTACTTTATAAACATATAGACATTCTTAATGGTATGTACTTAATAAACATATCTACATTCTTAATGGTATGTACTTTATAAACATATCCACATTCTTAATAGTATGTACTTTATAAACATATCCACATTCTTAATGGTATGTACTTTATAAACATATCCACATTCTTAATGGTCCAGCCTTTATAAACATATCCACATTCTTAATGGTATGTACTTTATAAACATATCCACATTCTTAATGGTATGTACTTTATAAACATATCCACATTCTTAATGGTATGTACTTTATAAACATATCCACATTCTTAATGGTATGTACTTTATAAACATATCCACATTCTTAATGGTATGTACTTTATAATCATATCCACATTCTTAATGGTACATACTTTATAAACATATCGACATTCTTAATGGTCTGTACTTTATAAACATATCGACATTCTTAATGGTATGTACTTTATGAACATATCCACATTCTTAATGGTATGTACTTTATAAACATATCCACATTCTTAATGGTACATACTTTATAAACATATCGACATTCTTAATGGTATGTACTTGATAAACATATCCACATTCTTAATGGTATGTACTTTATAAACATATCCACATTCTTAATGGTATGTACTTTATAAACATATCCACATTCTTAATGGTATGTACTTTATAAACATATCCACATTCTTAATGGTATGTACTTTATAAACATATCCACATTCTTAATGGTATGTACTTTATAAACATATCCACATTCTTAATGGTACATACTTTATAAACATATCCACATTCTTAATAGTATGTACTTCATCAACATATCGACATTCTTAATGGTATGTACTTTATAAACATATCCACATTCTTAATGGTACATACTTTATATATATATCCACATTCTTAATAGTATGTATTTTATAAACATATCCACATTCTTAATGGTATGTACTTTATAAACATATCCACATTCTTAATGGTATGTACTTTATAAACATATCCACATTCTTAATGGAACATACTTTATAAACATATCCACATTCTTTATGGCATGTACTTTATAAACATATCCACATTCTTTATGGTATGTACTTTATAAACATATCCACATTCTTAATGGTACACACTTTATAAACATATCCACATTCTTAATGGTATGTACTTAATAAACATATCCACATTCTTAATGGTATGTACTTAATAAACATATACACATTCTTAATGGTACATCCTTTATAAACATATCCACATTCTTAATAGTACATACTTTATAAACATATCCACATTCTTAATGGAACATACTTTATAAACATATCCACATTCTTAATGGTATGTACTTTATAAACATATCCACATTCTTAATGCTATGTACTTTATAAACATATCCACATTCTTATTGCTATGTACTTTATAAACATATCCACATTCTTAATGGTACATACTTTATAAACATATCCACATTCTTCATGGTACATACTTTATAAACATATCCACATTCTTAATAGTACGTACTTTATAAACATATCCACATTCTTAATGGTATGTACTTTATAAACATATCCACATTCTTAATGGTATGTACTTTATAAACATATCCACATTCTTAATGCTATGTACTTTATAAACATATCCACATTCTTAATGGTACATACTTTATAAACATATCGACATTCTGAATGGTATGTACTTTATAAACATATCCACATTCTTAATGGTACATACTTTATAAACATATCGACATTCTTAATGGTATGTACTTTATAAACATATCCACATTCTTAATGGTATGTACTTTATAAACATATCCACATTCTTAATGGTATGTACTTTATAAACATATCCACATTCTTAATGGTATGTACTTTATAAACATATCCACATTCTTAATGGTACATACTTTATAAACATATCCACATTCTTAATGGTACATACTTTATAAACATATCCACATTCTTAATAGTATGTACTTTATAAACATATCGACATTCTTAATGGTATGTACTTTATAAACATATCCACATTCTTTATGGCATGTACTTTATAAACATATCCACATTCTTAATGGTATGTACTTTATAAACATATCCACATTCTTAATGGTATGTACTTTATAAACATATCGACATTCTTAATGGAACATACTTTATAAACATATCGACATTCTTAATGGTATGTACTTTATAAACATATCCACATTCTTAATGGTATGTACTTTATAAACATATCCACATTCTTAATGGAACATACTTTATAAACATATCGACATTCTTAATGTTATGTACTTTATAAACATATCCACATTCTTAATGGTATGTACTTTATAAACATATCCACATTCTTAATGGTATGTACTTTATAAACATATCGACATTCTTAATGGAACATACTTTATAAACATATCGACATTCTTAATAGTATGTACTTTATAAACATATCGACATTCTTAATGGTATGTACTTTATAAACATATCCACATTCTTAATGGAACATACTTTATAAACATATCGACATTCTTAATGGTATGTACTTTATAAACATATCCACATTCTTTATGGTATGTACTTTATAAACATATCCACATTCTTAATGGTATGTACTTTATAAACACTAGGGCATGCCCGTACTATATATATATCTAAAATTATATCCCCCCCCTCTATTTACATGAAATGGTTTGGTCCATTCGCAAAGCCAAAGCGAACGGCTTGCGAGTACGGTGACAATCCCCCCCCCTCTATTTACATGAAATGGTTTGGTCCAAAGCGAACGGCTTGCGAGTACGGTGACAATCCCCCCCCCCCCCCCCCCTCTATTTACATGAAATGGTTTGGTCCAAAGCGAACGGCTTGCGAGTACGGTGACAATCCCCCCCCCCCTCTATTTACATGAAATGGTTTGGTCCAAAGCGAACGGCTTGCGGAGTTTGGTAAAGAAATCGCCATAGCGTGCACAAACGCACAGGAAAGCGAAAGAATCGCAAATTAGTTTTAATTAGTTTTAAAACATAGTTTAACGCCAACATAGCGGCAATATAGTTTGCCAACGTGAAATAAATGAATACGCTCTCAAATGTGCCGTCCGAGGCAGAGTCTGTTCGCCACGTTCGGCACACGTGATAACTCGCTGCTCTCTGATTGGTTGAATCGTTTTTTGGACATAGCTCGGTAACTACTTCTCCGATTAATATGAAACCTTGAAAAGGCACATCCTCGGGTCCCCAGCAATATACCTGGCAAGTTTCAAGTATATCGGACCCGTGGTTGTCGAGAAACAGCGGTCACAGACAGACACACAGAGATTACTGGCATTATAGATAGATATCCACATTCTTAATGGTATGTACTTTATAAACATATCCACATTCTTAATGGTATGTACTTTATAAACATATCCACATTCTTAATGGTATGTACTTTATAAACATATCCACATTCTTAATGGTACATACTTTATAAACATATCCACATTCTTAATGGTACATACTTTATAAACATATCCACATTCTTAATAGTATGTACTTTATAAACATATCGACATTCTTAATGGTATGTACTTTATAAACATATCCACATTCTTAATGGAACATACTTCATAAACATATCGACATTCTTAATGGTATGTACTTTATAAACATATCCACATTCTTTATGGTATGTACTTTATAAACATATCCACATTCTTAATGGTATGTACTTTATAAACATATCCACATTCTTAATGGTATGTACTTTATAAACATATCCACATTCTTAATGGAACATACTTTATAAACATATCGACATTCTTAATGGTATGTACTTTATAAACATATCCACATTCTTAATGGTATGTACTTTATAAACATATCCACATTCTTAATGGTATGTACTTTATAAACATATCCACATTCTTAATGGTATGTACTTTATAAACATATCCACATTCTTAATAGTACGTACTTTATAAACATATCGACATTCTTAATGGTATGTACTTTATAAACATATCCACATTCTTAATAGTACGTACTTTATAAACATATCCACATTCTTAATGGTATGTACTTTATAAACATATCCACATTCTTAATGGTATGTACTTTATAAACATATCCACATTCTTAATAGTACGTACTTTATAAACATATCCACATTCTTAATGGTATGTACTTTATAAACATATCCACATTCTTAATGGTATGTACTTTATAAACATATCCACATTCTTAATAGTACGTACTTTATAAACATATCCACATTCTTAATGGTATGTACTTTATAAACATATCCACATTCTTAATGGTATGTACTTTATAAACATATCGACATTCTTAATGCTATGTACTTTATAAACATATCCACATTCTTAATGGTACATACTTTATAAACATATCGACATTCTTAATGGTATGTACTTTATAAACATATCCACATTCTTAATGGTACATACTTTATAAACATATCGACATTCTTAATGGTATGTACTTTATAAACATATCGACATTCTTAATGGTATGTACTTTATAAACATATCCACATTCTTAATGGTACATACTTTATAAACATATCCACATTCTTAATGGTATGTACTTTATAAACATATCGACATTCTTAATGGTATGTACTTTATAAACATATCCACATTCTTAATAGTACGTACTTTATAAACATATCCACATTCTTAATGGTATGTACTTTATAAACATATCCACATTCTTAATGGTATGTACTTTATAAACATATCCACATTCTTAATAGTACGTACTTTATAAACATATCCACATTCTTAATGGTATGTACTTTATAAACATATCCACATTCTTAATGGTATGTACTTTATAAACATATCGACATTCTTAATGCTATGTACTTTATAAACATATCCACATTCTTAATGGTACATACTTTATAAACATATCGACATTCTTAATGGTATGTACTTTATAAACATATCCACATTCTTAATGGTACATACTTTATAAACATATCGACATTCTTAATGGTATGTACTTTATAAACATATCCACATTCTTAATGGTATGTACTTTATAAACATATCCACATTCTTAATGGTATGTACTTTATAAACATATCTACATTCTTAATGGTATGTACTTTATAAACATATCCACATTCTTAATGGTATGTACTTTATAAACATATCCACATTCTTAATGGTATGTACTTTATAAACATATCCACATTCTTAATGGTATGTACTTGATGAACATATCCACATTCTTAATGGTATGTACTTTATAAACATATCCACATTCTTTATGGTATGTACTTGATGAACATATCCACATTCTTAATGGTACGTACTTTTCAACATATCCACATTCTTAATTGTATGTACTTTATAAACATATCTACATTCTTAATGGTATGTACTTTATAAACATATCCACATTCTTAATTGTATGTACTTTATAAACATATCTACATTCTTAATGGTATGTACTTTATAAACATATCTACATTCTTAATGGTATGTACTTTATAAACATATCCACATTCTTATGGTATGTACTTTATGAACATATCCACATCCTTAATGGTATGTACTTTATAAACATATCTACATTCTTAATGGTATGTACTTTATAAACATATCTACATTCTTAATAGTATGTACTTTATAAACATATCCACATTCTTAATTGTATGTACTTTATAAACATATCTACATTCTTAATGGTATGTACTTTATAAACATATCCACATTCTTAATGGTATGTACTTTATAAACATATCCACATTCTTAATGGTATGTACTTTATGAACATATCCACATCCTTAATGGTATGTACTTTATAAACATATCCACATTCTTAATGGTATGTACTTTATAAACATATCCACATTCTTAATGGTATGTACTTTATAAACATATCCACATTCTTAATGGTATGTACTTTATAAACATATCTACATTCTTAATGGTATGTACTTCATAAACATATCCACATTCTTAATGGTATGTACTTTATAAACATATCCACATTCTTAATGGTATGTACTTTATAAACATATCCACATTCTTAATGGTATGTACTTTATAAACATATCTACATTCTTAATGGTATGTACTTTATAAACATATCCACATTCTTAATGGTATGTACTTTATAAACATATCCACATTCTTAATGGTATGTACTTTATAAACATATCCACATTCTTAATGGTATGTACTTTATAAACATATCTACATTCTTAATGGTATGTACTTTATAAACATATCCACATTCTTAATGGTATGTACTTTATAAACATATCTACATTCTTAATGGTATGTACTTTATAAACATATCCACATTCTTAATGGTATGTACTTTATAAACATATCCACATTCTTAATGGTATGTACTTTATAAACATATCCACATTCTTAATGGTATGTACTTTATAAACATATCCACATTCTTAATGGTATGTACTTTATAAACATATCCACATTCTTAATGGTATGTACTTTATAAACATATCCACATTCTTAATGGTATGTACTTTATAAACATATCAACATTCTTAATGGTATGTACTTTATAAACATATCCACATTCTTAATGGTATGTACTTTATAAACATATCCACATTCTTAATGGTACGTACTTTATAAACATATCTACATTCTTAATGGTATGTACTTTATAAACATATCTACATTCTTAATGGTATGTACTTTATAAACATATCCACATTCTTAATGGTATGTACTTCATAAACATATCCACATACTTAATGGTATGTACTTTATAAACATATCCACATACTTAATGGTATGTACTTTATAAACATATCTACATTCTTAATTGTATGTACTTTATAAACATATCCACATTCTTAATGGTATGTACTTTATAAACACATCCACATTCTTAATGGTATGTACTTTATAAACATATCTACATTCTTAATGGTATGTACTTTATGAACATATCCACATTCTTAATGGTACATACTTTATAAACATATCTACATTATTAATGGTACATACTTTATAAACATATCTACATTATTAATGGTACATACTTTATAAACATATCTACATTCTTAATGGTACATACTTTATAAACATATCTACATTCTTAATGGTACATACTTTATAAACATATCTACATTCTTAATGGTACATACTTTATAAACATATCTACATTCTTAATGGTACATACTTTATAAACATATCTACATTCTTAATGGTACATACTTCATAAACATATCTACATTCTTAATGGTACATACTTTATAAACATATCTACATTCTTAATGGTATGTACTTTATAAACATATCTACATTCTTAATGGTACATACTTTATAAACATATCTACATTCTTAATGGTACATACTTTATAAACATATCTACATTCTTAATGGTATGTACTTTATGAACATATCCACATTCTTAATGGTATGTACTTTATAAACATATCTACATTCTTAATGGTATGTACTTTATGAACATATCCACATTCTTAATGGTACATACTTTATAAACATATCTACATTCTTAATGGTATGTACTGTATAAACATATCTACATTCTTAATGGTATGTACTTTATGAACATATCCACATTCTTAATGGTATGTACTTTATGAACATATCCACATTCTTAATGGTATGTACTTTATAAACATATCTACATTCTTAATGGTATGTACTTTATGAACATATCCACATTCTTAATGGTATGTACTTAATAAACATATCTACATTCTTAATGGTATGTACTTTATAAACATATCCACATTCTTAATGGTATGTACTTTATGAACATATCCACATTCTTAATGGTATGTACTTTATAAACATATGTACATTCTTAATGGTATGTACTTTATAAACATATCCACATTCTTAATTGTATGTACTTTATAAACATATCCACATTCTTAATGGTATGTACTTTATAAACATATCGACATTCTTAATGGTATGTACTTTATAAACATATCCACATTCTTAATGGTATGTACTTTATAAACATATCTACATTCTTAATGGTATGTACTTTATAAACATATCTACATTCTTAATGGTATGTACTTTATAAACATATCCACATTCTTAATGGTACGTACTTTATAAACATATCTACATTCTTAATGGTATGTACTTTATAAACATATCCACATTCTTAATGGTATGTACTTTATAAACATATCCACATTCTTAATGGTATGTACTTTATAAACATATCCACATTCTTAATGGTATGTACTTTATAAACATATCCACATTCTTAATGGTATGTACTTTATAAACATATCCACATTCTTAATGGTATGTACTTTATAAACATATCCACATTCTTAATGGTATGTACTTTATAAACATATCTACATTCTTAATGGTATGTACTTTATAAACATATCCACATTCTTAATGGTATGTACTTTATAAACATATCCACATTCTTAATGGTATGTACTTTATAAACATATCCACATTCTTAATGGTATGTACTTTATAAACATATCCACATTCTTAATGGTATGTACTTTATAAACATATCTACATTCTTAATGGTATGTACTTTATAAACATATCCACATTCTTAATGGTATGTACTTTATGAACATATCCACATTCTTAATGGTATGTACTTTATAAACATATCTACATTCTTTATGGTATGTACTTTTCAACATATCCACATTCTTAATTGTATGTACTTTATAAACATATAGACATTCTTAATGGTATGTACTTAATAAACATATCTACATTCTTAATGGTATGTACTTTATAAACATATCCACATTCTTAATAGTATGTACTTTATAAACATATCCACATTCTTAATGGTATGTACTTTATAAACATATCCACATTCTTAATGGTCCAGCCTTTATAAACATATCCACATTCTTAATGGTATGTACTTTATAAACATATCCACATTCTTAATGGTATGTACTTTATAAACATATCCACATTCTTAATGGTATGTACTTTATAAACATATCCACATTCTTAATGGTATGTACTTTATAAACATATCCACATTCTTAATGGTATGTACTTTATAATCATATCCACATTCTTAATGGTACATACTTTATAAACATATCGACATTCTTAATGGTCTGTACTTTATAAGCATATCGACATTCTTAATGGTATGTACTTTATGAACATATCCACATTCTTAATGGTATGTACTTTATAAACATATCCACATTCTTAATGGTACATACTTTATAAACATATCGACATTCTTAATGGTATGTACTTGATAAACATATCCACATTCTTAATGGTATGTACTTTATAAACATATCCACATTCTTCATGGTATGTACTTTATAAACATATCCACATTCTTAATGGTATGTACTTTATAAACATATCCACATTCTTAATGGTATGTACTTTATAAACATATCCACATTCTTAATGGTATGTACTTTATAAACATATCCACATTCTTAATGGTACATACTTTATAAACATATCCACATTCTTAATAGTATGTACTTCATCAACATATCGACATTCTTAATGGTATGTACTTTATAAACATATCCACATTCTTAATGGTACATACTTTATAAACATATCCACATTCTTAATAGTATGTATTTTATAAACATATCCACATTCTTAATGGTATGTACTTTATAAACATATCCACATTCTTAATGGTATGTACTTTATAAACATATCCACATTCTTAATGGAACATACTTTATAAACATATCCACATTCTTTATGGCATGTACTTTATAAACATATCCACATTCTTTATGGTATGTACTTTATAAACATATCCACATTCTTAATGGTACACACTTTATAAACATATCCACATTCTTAATGGTATGTACTTAATAAACATATCCACATTCTTAATGGTATGTACTTAATAAACATATACACATTCTTAATGGTACATCCTTTATAAACATATCCACATTCTTAATAGTACATACTTTATAAACATATCCACATTCTTAATGGAACATACTTTATAAACATATCCACATTCTTAATGGTATGTACTTCATAAACATATCGACATTCTTAAGGGTATGTACTTTATAAACATATCCACATTCTTAATGCTATGTACTTTATAAACATATCCACATTCTTATTGCTATGTACTTTATAAACATATCCACATTCTTAATGGTACATACTTCATAAACATATCCACATTCTTCATGGTACATACTTTATAAACATATCCACATTCTTAATAGTGCGTACTTTATAAACATATCCACATTCTTAATGGTATGTACTTTATAAACATATCCACATTCTTAATGGTATGTACTTTATAAACATATCCACATTCTTAATGCTATGTACTTTATAAACATATCCACATTCTTAATGGTACATACTTTATAAACATATCGACATTCTGAATGGTATGTACTTTATAAACATATCCACATTCTTAATGGTACATACTTTATAAACATATCGACATTCTTAATGGTATGTACTTTATAAACATATCCACATTCTTAATGGTATGTACTTTATAAACATATCCACATTCTTAATGGTATGTACTTTATAAACATATCCACATTCTTAATGGTATGTACTTTATAAACATATCCACATTCTTAATGGTACATACTTTATAAACATATCCACATTCTTAATGGTACATACTTTATAAACATATCCACATTCTTAATAGTATGTACTTTATAAACATATCGACATTCTTAATGGTATGTACTTTATAAACATATCCACATTCTTTATGGCATGTACTTTATAAACATATCCACATTCTTAATGGTATGTACTTTATAAACATATCCACATTCTTAATGGTATGTACTTTATAAACATATCGACATTCTTAATGGAACATACTTTATAAACATATCGACATTCTTAATGGTATGTACTTTATAAACATATCCACATTCTTAATGGTATGTACTTTATAAACATATCCACATTCTTAATGGAACATACTTTATAAACATATCCACATTCTTAATGGAACATACTTTATAAACATATCGACATTCTTAATGTTATGTACTTTATAAACATATCCACATTCTTAATGGTATGTACTTTATAAACATATCCACATTCTTAATGGTATGTACTTTATAAACATATCGACATTCTTAATGGAACATACTTTATAAACATATCGACATTCTTAATAGTATGTACTTTATAAACATATCGACATTCTTAATGGTATGTACTTTATAAACATATCCACATTCTTAATGGAACATACTTTATAAACATATCGACATTCTTAATGGTATGTACTTTATAAACATATCCACATTCTTTATGGTATGTACTTTATAAACATATCCACATTCTTAATGGTATGTACTTTATAAACACTAGGGCATGCCCGTACTATATATATATCTAAAATTATATCCCCCCCCTCTATTTACATGAAATGGTTTGGTCCATTCGCAAAGCCAAAGCGAACGGCTTGCGAGTACGGTGACAATCCCCCCCCCCCTCTATTTACATGAAATGGTTTGGTCCAAAGCGAACGGCTTGCGAGTACGGTGACAATCCCCCCCCCCCCTCTATTTACATGAAATGGTTTGGTCCAAAGCGAACGGCTTGCGAGTACGGTGACAATCCCCCCCCCTCTATTTACATGAAATGGTTTGGTCCAAAGCGAACGGCTTGCGGAGTTTGGTAAAGAAATCGCCATAGCGTGCACAAACGCACAGGAAAGCGAAAGAATCGCAAATTAGTTTTAATTAGTTTTAAAACATAGTTTAACGCCAACATAGCGGCAATATAGTTTGCCAACGTGAAATAAATGAATACGCTCTCAAATGTGCCGTCCGAGGCAGAGTCTGTTCGCCACGTTCGGCACACGTGATAACTCGCTGCTCTCTGATTGGTTGAATCGTTTTTTGGACATAGCTCGGTAACTACTTCTCCGATTAATATGAAACCTTGAAAAGGCACATCCTCGGGTCCCCAGCAATATACCTGGCAAGTTTCAAGTATATCGGACCCGTGGTTGTCGAGAAACAGCGGTCACAGACAGACACACAGAGATTACTGGCATTATAGATAGATATCCACATTCTTAATGGTATGTACTTTATAAACATATCCACATTCTTAATGGTACATACTTTATAAACATATCCACATTCTTAATGGTACATACTTTATAAACATATCCACATTCTTAATAGTATGTACTTTATAAACATATCGACATTCTTAATGGTATGTACTTTATAAACATATCCACATTCTTTATGGCATGTACTTTATAAACATATCCACATTCTTAATGGTATGTACTTTATAAACATATCCACATTCTTAATGGTATGTACTTTATAAACATATCGACATTCTTAATGGAACATACTTTATAAACATATCGACATTCTTAATGGTATGTACTTTATAAACATATCCACATTCTTAATGGTATGTACTTTATAAACATATCCACATTCTTAATGGAACATACTTTATAAACATATCCACATTCTTAATGGAACATACTTTATAAACATATCGACATTCTTAATGTTATGTACTTTATAAACATATCCACATTCTTAATGGTATGTACTTTATAAACATATCCACATTCTTAATGGTATGTACTTTATAAACATATCGACATTCTTAATGGAACATACTTTATAAACATATCGACATTCTTAATAGTATGTACTTTATAAACATATCGACATTCTTAATGGTATGTACTTTATAAACATATCCACATTCTTAATGGAACATACTTTATAAACATATCGACATTCTTAATGGTATGTACTTTATAAACATATCCACATTCTTTATGGTATGTACTTTATAAACATATCCACATTCTTAATGGTATGTACTTTATAAACACTAGGGCATGCCCGTACTATATATATATCTAAAATTATATCCCCCCCCTCTATTTACATGAAATGGTTTGGTCCATTCGCAAAGCCAAAGCGAACGGCTTGCGAGTACGGTGACAATCCCCCCCCCCCTCTATTTACATGAAATGGTTTGGTCCAAAGCGAACGGCTTGCGAGTACGGTGACAATCCCCCCCCCCCCCTCTATTTACATGAAATGGTTTGGTCCAAAGCGAACGGCTTGCGAGTACGGTGACAATCCCCCCCCCTCTATTTACATGAAATGGTTTGGTCCAAAGCGAACGGCTTGCGGAGTTTGGTAAAGAAATCGCCATAGCGTGCACAAACGCACAGGAAAGCGAAAGAATCGCAAATTAGTTTTAATTAGTTTTAAAACATAGTTTAACGCCAACATAGCGGCAATATAGTTTGCCAACGTGAAATAAATGAATACGCTCTCAAATGTGCCGTCCGAGGCAGAGTCTGTTCGCCACGTTCGGCACACGTGATAACTCGCTGCTCTCTGATTGGTTGAATCGTTTTTTGGACATAGCTCGGTAACTACTTCTCCGATTAATATGAAACCTTGAAAAGGCACATCCTCGGGTCCCCAGCAATATACCTGGCAAGTTTCAAGTATATCGGACCCGTGGTTGTCGAGAAACAGCGGTCACAGACAGACACACAGAGATTACTGGCATTATAGATAGATATCCACATTCTTAATGGTATGTACTTTATAAACATATCCACATTCTTAATGGTATGTACTTTATAAACATATCCACATTCTTAATGGTATGTACTTTATAAACATATCCACATTCTTAATGGTACATACTTTATAAACATATCCACATTCTTAATGGTACATACTTTATAAACATATCCACATTCTTAATAGTATGTACTTTATAAACATATCGACATTCTTAATGGTATGTACTTTATAAACATATCCACATTCTTAATGGAACATACTTTATAAACATATCGACATTCTTAATGGTATGTACTTTATAAACATATCCACATTCTTTATGGTATGTACTTTATAAACATATCCACATTCTTAATGGTATGTACTTTATAAACATATCCACATTCTTAATGGTATGTACTTTATAAACATATCCACATTCTTAATGGAACATACTTTATAAACATATCGACATTCTTAATGGTATGTACTTTATAAACATATCCACATTCTTAATGGTATGTACTTTATAAACATATCCACATTCTTAATGGAACATACTTTATAAACATATCCACATTCTTAATGGAACATACTTTATAAACATATCGACATTCTTAATGGTATGTACTTTATAAACATATCCACATTCTTAATGGTATGTACTTTATAAACATATCCACATTCTTAATGGTATGTACTTTATAAACATATCGACATTCTTAATGGAACATACTTTATAAACATATCGACATTCTTAATAGTATGTACTTTATAAACATATCGACATTCTTAATGGTATGTACTTTATAAACATATCCACATTCTTAATGGAACATACTTTATAAACATATCGACATTCTTAATGGTATGTACTTTATAAACATATCCACATTCTTTATGGTATGTGCTTTATAAACATATCCACATTCTTAATGGTATGTACTTTATAAACATATCCACCTTCTTAATGGTATGTACTTTATAAACATATCGACATTCTTAATGGAACATACTTTATAAACATATCCACATTCTTAATGGAACATACTTTATAAACATATCGACATTCTTAATGGTATGTACTTTATAAACATATCCACATTCTTAATGGTATGTACTTTATAAACATATCCACATTCTTAATGGTGTGTACTTTATAAACATATCCACATTCTTAATGGAACATACTTTATAAACATATCGACATTCTTAATGGTATGTACTTTATAAACATATCCACATTCTTAATGGTATGTACTTTATAAACATATCCACATTCTTAATGGAACATACTTTATAAACATATCCACATTCTTTATGGTATGTACTTTATAAACATATCCACATTCTTAATGGTATGTACTTTATAAACATATCCACATTCTTAATGGTATGTACTTTATAAACATATCCACATTCTTAATGGTATGTACTTTATAAACATATCCACATTCTTAATGGAACATACTTTATAAACATATCGACATTCTTAATGGTATGTACTTTATAAACATATCCACATTCTTTATGGTATGTACTTTATAAACATATCCACATTCTTAATGGCATGTACTTTATAAACATATCCACATTCTTAATGGTACATACTTTATAAACATATCCACATTCTTAATGGTATGTACTTTATGAACATATCCACATTCTTAATGGTATGTACTTTATAAACATATCTACATTCTTAATGGTATGTACTTTATAAACATATCCACATTCTTAATTGTATGTACTTTATAAACATATCGACATTCTTAATGGTATGTACTTTATAAACATATCGACATTCTTAATGGTATGTACTTTATAAACATATCCACATTCTTAATGGTATGTACTTTATAAACATATCTACATTCTTAATGGTATGTACTTTATAAACATATCTACATTCTTAATGGTATGTACTTTATAAACATATCCACATTCTTAATGGTATGTCCTTTATGAACATATCCACATTCTTAATGGTATGTACTTTATAAACATATCTACATTCTTAATGGTATGTACTTTATAAACATATCCACATTCTTAATGGTATGTACTTTATGAACATATCCACATTCTTAATGGTATGTACTTTATGAACATATCCATATTCTTAATGGTATGTACTTTATAAACATATCTACATTCTTTATGGTATGTACTTTTCAACATATCCACATTCTTAATTGTATGTACTTTATAAACATATCGACATTCTTAATGGTATGTACTTTATGAACATATCCACATTCTTAATGGTATGTACTTTATAAACATATCTACATTCTTAATGGTATGTACTTTATAAACATATCCACATTCTTAATGGTATGTACTTTATGAACATATCCACATTCTTAATGGTATGTACTTTATAAACATATCTACATTCTTTATGGTATGTACTTTATAAACATATCCACATTCTTCATTGTATGTACTTTATAAACATATCGACATTCTTAATGGTATGTACTTTATAAACATATCTACATTCTTAATGGTATGTACTTTATAAACATATCCACATTCTTAATAGTATGTACTTTATAAACATATCCACATCCTTAATGGTATGTACTTTATAAACATATCCACATTCTTAATGGTCCAGCCTTTATAAACATATCCACATTCTTAATGGTATGTACTTTATAAACATATCCACATTCTTAATGGTATGTACTTTATAAACATATCCACATTCTTAATGGTATGTACTTTATAAACATATCCACATTCTTAATGGTACATACTTTATAAACATATCCACATTCTTAATAGTATGTATTTTATAAACATATCCACATTCTTAATGGTATGTACTTTATAAACATATCTACATTCTTAATGGTATGTACTTTATAAACATATCTACATTCTTAATGGTATGTACTTTATAAACATATCCACATTCTTAATGGTATGTCCTTTATGAACATATCCACATTCTTAATGGTATGTACTTTATAAACATATCTACATTCTTAATGGTATCTACTTTATAAACATATCCACATTCTTAATGGTATGTACTTTATGAACATATCCACATTCTTAATGGTATGTACTTTATGAACATATCCACATTCTTAATGGTATGTACTTTATAAACATATCTACATTCTTTATGGTATGTACTTTTCAACATATCCACATTCTTAATTGTATGTACTTTATAAACATATCGACATTCTTAATGGTATGTACTTTATGAACATATCCACATTCTTAATGGTATGTACTTTATAAACATATCTACATTCTTAATGGTATGTACTTTATAAACATATCCACATTCTTAATGGTATGTACTTTATGAACATATCCACATTCTTAATGGTATGTACTTTATAAACATATCTACATTCTTTATGGTATGTACTTTATAAACATATCCACATTCTTAATTGTATGTACTTTATAAACGTATCGACATTCTTAATGGTATGTACTTTATAAACATATCTACATTCTTAATGGTATGTACTTTATAAACATATCCACATTCTTAATAGTATGTACTTTATAAACATATCCACATCCTTAATGGTATGTACTTTATAAACATATCCACATTCTTAATGGTCCAGCCTTTATAAACATATCCACATTCTTAATGGTATGTACTTTATAAACATATCCACATTCTTAATGGTATGTACTTTATAAACATATCCACATTCTTAATGGTATGTACTTTATAAACATATCCACATTCTTAATGGTACATACTTTATAAACATATCCACATTCTTAATAGTATGTATTTTATAAACATATCCACATTCTTAATGGTACATACTTTATAAACATATCCACATTCTTAATAGTATGTACTTTATAAACATATCCACATTCTTAATGGTACATACTTTATAAACATATCGACATTCTTAATAGTATGTACTTTATAAACATATCCACATTCTTAATGGTACATACTTTATAAACATATACACATTCTTAATAGTATGTATTTTATAAACATATCCACATTCTTAATGGTATGTACTTTATAAACATATCCACATTCTTAATGGTATGTACTTTATAAACATATCCACATTCTTAATGGAACATACTTTATAAACATATCGACATTCTTAATGGTATGTACTTTATAAACATATCCACATTCTTTATGGTATGTACTTAACAAACATATCCACATTCTTAATGGTATGTACTTTATAAACATATCGACATTCTTAATGGTATGTACTTAATAAACATATCCACATTCTTAATGGTATGTACTTAATAAACATATCCACATTCTTAATGGTATGTACTTAATAAACATATCCACATTCTTAATGGTATGTACTTTATAAACATATCCACATTCTTAATGGTATGTACTTTATAAACATATCGACATTCTTAATGGAACATACTTTATAAACATATCGACATTCTTAATGGTATGTACTTTATAAACATATCCACATTCTTAATGGTATGTACTTTATAAACATATCCACATTCTTAATGGAACATACTTTATAAACATATCCACATTCTTAATGGAACATACTTTATAAACATATCGACATTCTTAATGGTATGTACTTTATAAACATATCCACATTCTTAATGGTATGTACTTTATAAACATATCCACATTCTTAATGGTATGTAATTTATAAACATATCGACATTCTTAATGGAACATACTTTATAAACATATCGACATTCTTAATAGTATGTACTTTATAAACATATCGACATTCTTAATGGTATGTACTTTATAAACATATCCACATTCTTAATGGAACATACTTTATAAACATATCGACATTCTTAATGGTATGTACTTTATAAACATATCCACATTCTTTATGGTATGTACTTTATAAACATATCCACATTCTTAATGGTATGTACTTTATAAACATATCCACATTCTTAATGGTATGTACTTTATAAACATATCCACATTCTTAATGGTATGTACTTTATAAACATATCCACATTCTTAATGGTATGTACTTTATAAACATATCCACATTCTTAATGGTACATACTTTATAAACATATCCACATTCTTAATAGTATGTATTTTATAAACATATCCACATTCTTAATGGTACATACTTTATAAACATATCCACATTCTTAATAGTATGTACTTTATAAACATATCCACATTCTTAATGGTACATACTTTATAAACATATCGACATTCTTAATAGTATGTACTTTATAAACATATCCACATTCTTAATGGTACATACTTTATAAACATATACACATTCTTAATAGTATGTATTTTATAAACATATCCACATTCTTAATGGTATGTACTTTATAAACATATCCACATTCTTAATGGTATGTACTTTATAAACATATCCACATTCTTAATGGAACATACTTTATAAACATATCGACATTCTTAATGGTACATCCTTTATAAACATATCCACATTCTTAATAGTACATACTTTATAAACATATCCACATTCTTAAGGGTATGTACTTTATAAACATATCCACATTCTTAATGCTATGTACTTTATAAACATATCCACATTCTTATTGCTATGTACTTTATAAACATATCCACATTCTTAATGGTACATACTTTATAAACATATCCACATTCTTCATGGTACATACTTTATAAACATATCCACATTCTTAATAGTACGTACTTTATAAACATATCCACATTCTTAATGGTATGTACTTTATAAACATATCTACATTCTTAATGGTACATACTTTATAAACATATCGACATTCTTAATGGTATGTACTTGATAAACATATCCACATTCTTAATGGTATGTACTTTATAAACATATCCACATTCTTAATGGTATGTACTTTATAAACATATCCACATTCTTAATGGTATGTACTTTATAAACATATCCACATTCTTAATGGTACATACTTTATAAACATATCCACATTCTTAATAGTATGTACTTCATAAACATATCGACATTCTTAATGGTACATACTTTATAAACATATCCACATTCTTAATAGTATGTATTTTATAAACATATCCACATTCTTAATGGTATGTACTTTATAAACATATCCACATTCTTAATGGTACATACTTTATAAACATATCCACATTCTTAATAGTATGTATTTTATAAACATATCCACATTCTTAATGGTATGTACTTTATAAACATATCCACATTCTTAATGGTACATACTTTATAAACATATCCACATTCTTAATAGTATGTATTTTATAAACATATCCACATTCTTAATGGTACATACTTTATAAACATATCCACATTCTTAATAGTATGTATTTTATAAACATATCCACATTCTTAATGGTACATACTTTATAAACATATCCACATTCTTAATAGTATGTACTTTATAAACATATCCACATTCTTAATGGTACATACTTTATAAACATATCGACATTCTTAATAGTATGTACTTTATAAACATATCCACATTCTTAATGGTACATACTTTATAAACATATACACATTCTTAATAGTATGTATTTTATAAACATATCCACATTCTTAATGGTATGTACTTTATAAACATATCCACATTCTTAATGGTATGTACTTTATAAACATATCCACATTCTTAATGGAACATACTTTATAAACATATCGACATTCTTAATGGTACATCCTTTATAAACATATCCACATTCTTAATAGTACATACTTTATAAACATATCCACATTCTTAAGGGTATGTACTTTATAAACATATCCACATTCTTAATGCTATGTACTTTATAAACATATCCACATTCTTATTGCTATGTACTTTATAAACATATCCACATTCTTAATGGTACATACTTTATAAACATATCCACATTCTTCATGGTACATACTTTATAAACATATCCACATTCTTAATAGTACGTACTTTATAAACATATCCACATTCTTAATGGTATGTACTTTATAAACATATCCACATTCTTAATGGTATGTACTTTATAAACATATCCACATTCTTAATAGTACGTACTTTATAAACATATCCACATTCTTAATGGTATGTACTTTATAAACATATCCACATTCTTAATGGTACATACTTTATAAACATATCCACATTCTTAATAGTATGTACTTCATAAACATATCGACATTCTTAATGGTACATACTTTATAAACATATCCACATTCTTAATAGTATGTATTTTATAAACATATCCACATTCTTAATGGTATGTACTTTATAAACATATCCACATTCTTAATGGTACATACTTTATAAACATATCCACATTCTTAATAGTATGTATTTTATAAACATATCCACATTCTTAATGGTATGTACTTTATAAACATATCCACATTCTTAATGGTACATACTTTATAAACATATCCACATTCTTAATAGTATGTATTTTATAAACATATCCACATTCTTAATGGTACATACTTTATAAACATATCCACATTCTTAATAGTATGTATTTTATAAACATATCCACATTCTTAATGGTACATACTTTATAAACATATCCACATTCTTAATAGTATGTACTTTATAAACATATCCACATTCTTAATGGTACATACTTTATAAACATATCGACATTCTTAATAGTATGTACTTTATAAACATATCCACATTCTTAATGGTACATACTTTATAAACATATACACATTCTTAATAGTATGTATTTTATAAACATATCCACATTCTTAATGGTATGTACTTTATAAACATATCCACATTCTTAATGGTATGTACTTTATAAACATATCCACATTCTTAATGGAACATACTTTATAAACATATCGACATTCTTAATGGTACATCCTTTATAAACATATCCACATTCTTAATAGTACATACTTTATAAACATATCCACATTCTTAAGGGTATGTACTTTATAAACATATCCACATTCTTAATGCTATGTACTTTATAAACATATCCACATTCTTATTGCTATGTACTTTATAAACATATCCACATTCTTAATGGTACATACTTTATAAACATATCCACATTCTTCATGGTACATACTTTATAAACATATCCACATTCTTAATAGTACGTACTTTATAAACATATCCACATTCTTAATGGTATGTACTTTATAAACATATCCACATTCTTAATGGTATGTACTTTATAAACATATCCACATTCTTAATAGTACGTACTTTATAAACATATCCACATTCTTAATGGTATGTACTTTATAAACATATCCACATTCTTAATGGTATGTACTTTATAAACATATCGACATTCTTAATGCTATGTACTTTATAAACATATCCACATTCTTAATGGTACATACTTTATAAACATATCGACATTCTTAATGGTATGTACTTTATAAACATATCCACATTCTTAATGGTACATACTTTATAAACATATCGACATTCTTAATGGTATGTACTTTATAAACATATCCACATTCTTAATGGTATGTACTTTATAAACATATCCACATTCTTTATGGTATGTACTTAATAAACATATCCACATTCTTAATGGTATGTACTTTATAAACATATCCACATTCTTAATGGTATGTACTTTATAAACACTAGGGCATTGCCCGTACGTGGGTGCCCGTTCCTTGCCAAAAAAAAAAAAAAAACGCTACCCGTACGCTCTACCCCGCCCGTACGCCCGTAAACAAAAAAAACAACGCTCTTCGCTTCCGCCCTTCGCTCTGACTGAATTGGGAGAAATAATGCGCATAAGAAATCGAATTACGTACCGTAATGGCGGTCAGCTCGTAACGCGCTCAGCTCCGCTCGTCTCACATCGGCCACGCCTACGCAACAAAGCGTTCTGTGATTGGCTGCCGGAAAGCGTGCTGCCGGACAGTCTTCACTGTCCGGAAGTTCGCAAATCGCAGTTACGATGAATCGTTTTAATTTAATCGCAGTTTGAATTCGTTTTAAAACATAGTTTAACGGCAACATAGTTTTCCAACGTGAAATAAATGAATACGCTGTCAAATGTGCCGTCCGAGGCAGAGTCTGATCGCCACGTTCGGCACACGTGATAGCTCGCTGCTCTCTGATTGGTTGAATCGTTTTTTGGACATAGCTCGGTAAGTAATTGTCCGATTAATATGAAACCTTGAAAAGGCACATCCTCGGGTCCCCAGCAATATACCTGGCAAGTTAAAAGTATATCGGACCCGTGGTTGTCGAGAAACAGCGGTCACAGACACACAGACACACAGACACACAGAGATTACTGGAATTATAGATAGATATCGACATTCTTAATGGAACATACTTTATAAACATATCGACATTCTTAATGGTATGTACTTTATAAACATATCCACATTCTTAATGGTATGTACTTTATAAACATATCCACATTCTTAATGGAACATACTTTATAAACATATCCACATTCTTAATGGAACATACTTTATAAACATATCGACATTCTTAATGGTATGTACTTTATAAACATATCCACATTCTTAATGGTATGTACTTTATAAACATATCCACATTCTTAATGGAACATACTTTATAAACATATCGACATTCTTAATGGTATGTACTTTATAAACATATCCACATTCTTTATGGTATGTACTTTATAAACATATCCACATTCTTTATGGTATGTACTTTATAAACATATCCACATTCTTAATGGTACATACTTTATAAACATATCCACATTCTTAATGGTATGTACTTTATAAACATATCCACATTCTTAATGGTATGTACTTTATGAACATATCCACATCCTTAATGGTATGTACTTTATAAACATATCCACATTCTTAATGGTATGTACTTTATAAACATATCCACATTCTTAATGGTATGTACTTTATAAACATATCCACATTCTTAATGGTATGTACTTTATAAACATATCTACATTCTTAATGGTATGTACTTCATAAACATATCCACATTCTTAATGGTATGTACTTTATAAACATATCCACATTCTTAATGGTATGTACTTTATAAACATATCCACATTCTTAATGGTATGTACTTTATAAACATATCTACATTCTTAATGGTATGTACTTTATAAACATATCCACATTCTTAATGGTATGTACTTTATAAACATATCCACATTCTTAATGGTATGTACTTTATAAACATATCCACATTCTTAATGGTATGTACTTTATAAACATATCTACATTCTTAATGGTATGTACTTTATAAACATATCCACATTCTTAATGGTATGTACTTTATAAACATATCTACATTCTTAATGGTATGTACTTTATAAACATATCCACATTCTTAATGGTATGTACTTTATAAACATATCCACATTCTTAATGGTATGTACTTTATAAACATATCCACATTCTTAATGGTATGTACTTTATAAACATATCCACATTCTTAATGGTATGTACTTTATAAACATATCCACATTCTTAATGGTATGTACTTTATAAACATATCCACATTCTTAATGGTATGTACTTTATAAACATATCAACATTCTTAATGGTATGTACTTTATAAACATATCCACATTCTTAATGGTATGTACTTTATAAACATATCCACATTCTTAATGGTACGTACTTTATAAACATATCTACATTCTTAATGGTATGTACTTTATAAACATATCTACATTCTTAATGGTATGTACTTTATAAACATATCCACATTCTTAATGGTATGTACTTCATAAACATATCCACATACTTAATGGTATGTACTTTATAAACATATCCACATACTTAATGGTATGTACTTTATAAACATATCTACATTCTTAATTGTATGTACTTTATAAACATATCCACATTCTTAATGGTATGTACTTTATAAACACATCCACATTCTTAATGGTATGTACTTTATAAACATATCTATATTCTTAATGGTATGTACTTTATGAACATATCCACATTCTTAATGGTACATACTTTATAAACATATCTACATTATTAATGGTACATACTTTATAAACATATCTACATTATTAATGGTACATACTTTATAAACATATCTACATTCTTAATGGTACATACTTTATAAACATATCTACATTCTTAATGGTACATACTTTATAAACATATCTACATTCTTAATGGTACATACTTTATAAACATATCTACATTCTTAATGGTACATACTTTATAAACATATCTACATTCTTAATGGTACATACTTCATAAACATATCTACATTCTTAATGGTACATACTTTATAAACATATCTACATTCTTAATGGTATGTACTTTATAAACATATCTACATTCTTAATGGTACATACTTTAAAAACATATCTACATTCTTAATGGTACATACTTTATAAACATATCTACATTCTTAATGGTATGTACTTTATGAACATATCCACATTCTTAATGGTATGTACTTTATAAACATATCTACATTCTTAATGGTATGTACTTTATGAACATATCCACATTCTTAATGGTACATACTTTATAAACATATCTACATTCTTAATGGTATGTACTGTATAAACATATCTACATTCTTAATGGTATGTACTTTATAAACATATCTACATTCTTAATGGTATGTACTTTATGAACATATCCACATTCTTAATGGTATGTACTTAATAAACATATCTACATTCTTAATGGTATGTACTTTATAAACATATCCACATTCTTAATGGTATGTACTTTATGAACATATCCACATTCTTAATGGTATGTACTTTATAAACATATGTACATTCTTAATGGTATGTACTTTATAAACATATCCACATTCTTAATTGTATGTACTTTATAAACATATCCACATTCTTAATGGTATGTACTTTATAAACATATCGACATTCTTAATGGTATGTACTTTATAAACATATCCACATTCTTAATGGTATGTACTTTATAAACATATCTACATTCTTAATGGTATGTACTTTATAAACATATCTACATTCTTAATGGTATGTACTTTATAAACATATCCACATTCTTAATGGTACGTACTTTATAAACATATCTACATTCTTAATGGTATGTACTTTATAAACATATCCACATTCTTAATGGTATGTACTTTATAAACATATCCACATTCTTAATGGTATGTACTTTATAAACATATCCACATTCTTAATGGTATGTACTTTATAAACATATCCACATTCTTAATGGTATGTACTTTATAAACATATCCACATTCTTAATGGTATGTACTTTATAAACATATCCACATTCTTAATGGTATGTACTTTATAAACATATCTACATTCTTAATGGTATGTACTTTATAAACATATCCACATTCTTAATGGTATGTACTTTATAAACATATCCACATTCTTAATGGTATGTACTTTATAAACATATCCACATTCTTAATGGTATGTACTTTATAAACATATCCACATTCTTAATGGTATGTACTTTATAAACATATCTACATTCTTAATGGTATGTACTTTATAAACATATCCACATTCTTAATGGTATGTACTTTATGAACATATCCACATTCTTAATGGTATGTACTTTATAAACATATCTACATTCTTTATGGTATGTACTTTTCAACATATCCACATTCTTAATTGTATGTACTTTATAAACATATAGACATTCTTAATGGTATGTACTTAATAAACATATCTACATTCTTAATGGTATGTACTTTATAAACATATCCACATTCTTAATAGTATGTACTTTATAAACATATCCACATTCTTAATGGTATGTACTTTATAAACATATCCACATTCTTAATGGTCCAGCCTTTATAAACATATCCACATTCTTAATGGTATGTACTTTATAAACATATCCACATTCTTAATGGTATGTACTTTATAAACATATCCACATTCTTAATGGTATGTACTTTATAAACATATCCACATTCTTAATGGTATGTACTTTATAAACATATCCACATTCTTAATGGTATGTACTTTATAATCATATCCACATTCTTAATGGTACATACTTTATAAACATATCGACATTCTTAATGGTCTGTACTTTATAAACATATCGACATTCTGAATGGTATGTACTTTATGAACATATCCACATTCTTAATGGTATGTACTTTATAAACATATCCACATTCTTAATGGTACATACTTTATAAACATATCGACATTCTTAATGGTATGTACTTGATAAACATATCCACATTCTTAATGGTATGTACTTTATAAACATATCCACATTCTTAATGGTATGTACTTTATAAACATATCCACATTCTTAATGGTATGTACTTTATAAACATATCCACATTCTTAATGGTATGTACTTTATAAACATATCCACATTCTTAATGGTATGTACTTTATAAACATATCCACATTCTTAATGGTACATACTTTATAAACATATCCACATTCTTAATAGTATGTACTTCATCAACATATCGACATTCTTAATGGTATGTACTTTATAAACATATCCACATTCTTAATGGTACATACTTTATAAACATATCCACATTCTTAATAGTATGTATTTTATAAACATATCCACATTCTTAATGGTATGTACTTTATAAACATATCCACATTCTTAATGGTATGTACTTTATAAACATATCCACATTCTTAATGGAACATACTTTATAAACATATCCACATTCTTTATGGCATGTACTTTATAAACATATCCACATTCTTTATGGTATGTACTTTATAAACATATCCACATTCTTAATGGTACACACTTTATAAACATATCCACATTCTTAATGGTATGTACTTAATAAACATATCCACATTCTTAATGGTATGTACTTAATAAACATATACACATTCTTAATGGTACATCCTTTATAAACATATCCACATTCTTAATAGTACATACTTTATAAACATATCCACATTCTTAATGGAACATACTTTATAAACATATCCACATTCTTAATGGTATGTACTTCATAAACATATCGACATTCTTAAGGGTATGTACTTTATAAACATATCCACATTCTTAATGCTATGTACTTTATAAACATATCCACATTCTTATTGCTATGTACTTTATAAACATATCCACATTCTTAATGGTACATACTTTATAAACATATCCACATTCTTCATGGTACATACTTTATAAACATATCCACATTCTTAATAGTACGTACTTTATAAACATATCCACATTCTTAATGGTATGTACTTTATAAACATATCCACATTCTTAATGGTATGTACTTTATAAACATATCCACATTCTTAATGCTATGTACTTTATAAACATATCCACATTCTTAATGGTACATACTTTATAAACATATCGACATTCTTAATGGTATGTACTTTATAAACATATCCACATTCTTAATGGTACATACTTTATAAACATATCGACATTCTTAATGGTATGTACTTTATAAACATATCCACATTCTTAATGGTATGTACTTTATAAACATATCCACATTCTTAATGGTATGTACTTTATAAACATATCCACATTCTTAATGGTATGTACTTTATAAACATATCCACATTCTTAATGGTACATACTTTATAAACATATCCACATTCTTAATGGTACATACTTTATAAACATATCCACATTCTTAATAGTATGTACTTTATAAACATATCGACATTCTTAATGGTATGTACTTTATAAACATATCCACATTCTTTATGGTATGTACTTTATAAACATATCCACATTCTTAATGGTATGTACTTTATAAACATATCCACATTCTTAATGGTATGTACTTTATAAACATATCGACATTCTTAATGGAACATACTTTATAAACATATCGACATTCTTAATGGTATGTACTTTGTAAACATATCCACATTCTTAATGGTATGTACTTTATAAACATATCCACATTCTTAATGGAACATACTTTATAAACATATCCACATTCTTAATGGAACATACTTTATAAACATATCGACATTCTTAATGTTATGTACTTTATAAACATATCCACATTCTTAATGGTATGTACTTTATAAACATATCCACATTCTTAATGGTATGTACTTTATAAACATATCGACATTCTTAATGGAACATACTTTATAAACATATCGACATTCTTAATAGTATGTACTTTATAAACATATCGACATTCTTAATGGTATGTACTTTATAAACATATCCACATTCTTAATGGAACATACTTTATAAACATATCGACATTCTTAATGGTATGTACTTTATAAACATATCCACATTCTTTATGGTATGTACTTTATAAACATATCCACATTCTTAATGGTATGTACTTTATAAACACTAGGGCATGCCCGTACTATATATATATCTAAAATGATATCCCCCCCCCTCTATTTACATGAAATGGTTTGGTCCATTCGCAAAGCCAAAGCGAACGGCTTGCGAGTACGGTGACAATCCCCCCCCTCTATTTACATGAAATGGTTTGGTCCAAAGCGAACGGCTTGCGAGTACGGTGACAATCCCCCCCCCCCCCCCCCCCTCTATTTACATGAAATGGTTTGGTCCAAAGCGAACGGCTTGCGAGTACGGTGACAATCCCCCCCCCCTCTATTTACATGAAATGGTTTGGTCCAAAGCGAACGGCTTGCGGAGTTTGGTAAAGAAATCGCCATAGCGTGCACAAACGCACAGGAAAGCGAAAGAATCGCAAATTAGTTTTAATTAGTTTTAAAACATAGTTTAACGCCAACATAGCGGCAATATAGTTTGCCAACGTGAAATAAATGAATACGCTCTCAAATGTGCCGTCCGAGGCAGAGTCTGTTCGCCACGTTCGGCACACGTGATAACTCGCTGCTCTCTGATTGGTTGAATCGTTTTTTGGACATAGCTCGGTAACTACTTCTCCGATTAATATGAAACCTTGAAAAGGCACATCCTCGGGTCCCCAGCAATATACCTGGCAAGTTTCAAGTATATCGGACCCGTGGTTGTCGAGAAACAGCGGTCACAGACAGACACACAGAGATTACTGGCATTATAGATAGATATCCACATTCTTAATGGTATGTACTTTATAAACATATCCACATTCTTAATGGTATGTACTTTATAAACATATCCACATTCTTAATGGTATGTACTTTATAAACATATCCACATTCTTAATGGTACATACTTTATAAACATATCCACATTCTTAATGGTACATACTTTATAAACATATCCACATTCTTAATAGTATGAACTTTAAAAACATATCGACATTCTTAATGGTATGTACTTTATAAACATATCCACATTCTTAATGGAACATACTTTATAAACATATCGACATTCTTAATGGTATGTACTTTATAAACATATCCACATTCTTTATGGTATGTACTTTATAAACATATCCACATTCTTAATGGTATGTACTTTATAAACATATCCACATTCTTAATGGTATGTACTTTATAAACATATCCACATTCTTAATGGAACATACTTTATAAACATATCGACATTCTTAATGGTATGTACTTTATAAACATATCCACATTCTTAATGGTATGTACTTTATAAACATATCCACATTCTTAATGGAACATACTTTATAAACATATCCACATTCTTAATGGAACATACTTTATAAACATATCGACATTCTTAATGGTATGTACTTTATAAACATATCCACATTCTTAATGGTATGTACTTTATAAACATATCCACATTCTTAATGGTATGTACTTTATAAACATATCGACATTCTTAATGGAACATACTTTATAAACATATCGACATTCTTAATAGTATGTACTTTATAAACATATCGACATTCTTAATGGTATGTACTTTATAAACATATCCACATTCTTAATGGAACATACTTTATAAACATATCGACATTCTTAATGGTATGTACTTTATAAACATATCCACATTCTTTATGGTATGTGCTTTATAAACATATCCACATTCTTAATGGTATGTACTTTATAAACATATCCACCTTCTTAATGGTATGTACTTTATAAACATATCGACATTCTTAATGGAACATACTTTATAAACATATCCACATTCTTAATGGAACATACTTTATAAACATATCGACATTCTTAATGGTATGTACTTTATAAACATATCCACATTCTTAATGGTATGTACTTTATAAACATATCCACATTCTTAATGGTATGTACTTTATAAACATATCCACATTCTTAATGGAACATACTTTATAAACATATCGACATTCTTAATGGTATGTACTTTATAAACATATCCACATTCTTAATGGTATGTACTTTATAAACATATCCACATTCTTAATGGAACATACTTTATAAACATATCCACATTCTTTATGGTATGTACTTTATAAACATATCCACATTCTTAATGGTATGTACTTTATAAACATATCCACATTCTTAATGGTATGTACTTTATAAACATATCCACATTCTTAATGGTATGTACTTTATAAACATATCCACATTCTTAATGGAACATACTTTATAAACATATCGACATTCTTAATGGTATGTACTTTATAAACATATCCACATTCTTTATGGTATGTACTTTATAAACATATCCACATTCTTAATGGCATGTACTTTATAAACATATCCACATTCTTAATGGTACATACTTTATAAACATATCCACATTCTTAATGGTATGTACTTTATGAACATATCCACATTCTTAATGGTATGTACTTTATAAACATATCTACATTCTTAATGGTATGTACTTTATAAACATATCCACATTCTTAATTGTATGTACTTTATAAACATATCGACATTCTTAATGGTATGTACTTTATAAACATATCGACATTCTTAATGGTATGTACTTTATAAACATATCCACATTCTTAATGGTATGTACTTTATAAACATATCTACATTCTTAATGGTATGTACTTTATAAACATATCTACATTCTTAATGGTATGTACTTTATAAACATATCCACATTCTTAATGGTATGTCCTTTATGAACATATCCACATTCTTAATGGTATGTACTTTATAAACATATCTACATTCTTAATGGTATGTACTTTATAAACATATCCACATTCTTAATGGTATGTACTTTATGAACATATCCACATTCTTAATGGTATGTACTTTATGAACATATCCACATTCTTAATGGTATGTACTTTATAAACATATCTACATTCTTTATGGTATGTACTTTTCAACATATCCACATTCTTAATTGTATGTACTTTATAAACATATCGACATTCTTAATGGTATGTACTTTATGAACATATCCACATTCTTAATGGTATGTACTTTATAAACATATCTACATTCTTAATGGTATGTACTTTATAAACATATCCACATTCTTAATGGTATGTACTTTATGAACATATCCACATTCTTAATGGTATGTACTTTATAAACATATCTACATTCTTTATGGTATGTACTTTATAAACATATCCACATTCTTAATTGTATGTACTTTATAAACATATCGACATTCTTAATGGTATGTACTTTATAAACATATCTACATTCTTAATGGTATGTACTTTATAAACATATCCACATTCTTAATAGTATGTACTTTATAAACATATCCACATCCTTAATGGTATGTACTTTATAAACATATCCACATTCTTAATGGTCCAGCCTTTATAAACATATCCACATTCTTAATGGTATGTACTTTATAAACATATCCACATTCTTAATGGTATGTACTTTATAAACATATCCACATTCTTAATGGTATGTACTTTATAAACATATCCACATTCTTAATGGTACATACTTTATAAACATATCCACATTCTTAATAGTATGTATTTTATAAACATATCCACATTCTTAATGGTATGTACTTTATAAACATATCTACATTCTTAATGGTATGTACTTTATAAACATATCTACATTCTTAATGGTATGTACTTTATAAACATATCCACATTCTTAATGGTATGTCCTTTATGAACATATCCACATTCTTAATGGTATGTACTTTATAAACATATCTACATTCTTAATGGTATGTACTTTATAAACATATCCACATTCTTAATGGTATGTACTTTATGAACATATCCACATTCTTAATGGTATGTACTTTATGAACATATCCACATTCTTAATGGTATGTACTTTATAAACATATCTACATTCTTTATGGTATGTACTTTTCAACATATCCACATTCTTAATTGTATGTACTTTATAAACATATCGACATTCTTAATGGTATGTACTTTATGAACATATCCACATTCTTAATGGTATGTACTTTATAAACATATCTACATTCTTAATGGTATGTACTTTATAAACATATCCACATTCTTAATGGTATGTACTTTATGAACATATCCACATTCTTAATGGTATGTACTTTATAAACATATCTACATTCTTTATGGTATGTACTTTATAAACATATCCACATTCTTAATTGTATGTACTTTATAAACATATCGACATTCTTAATGGTATGTACTTTATAAACATATCTACATTCTTAATGGTATGTACTTTATAAACATATCCACATTCTTAATAGTATGTACTTTATAAACATATCCACATCCTTAATGGTATGTACTTTATAAACATATCCACATTCTTAATGGTCCAGCCTTTATAAACATATCCACATTCTTAATGGTATGTACTTTATAAACATATCCACATTCTTAATGGTATGTACTTTATAAACATATCCACATTCTTAATGGTATGTACTTTATAAACATATCCACATTCTTAATGGTACATACTTTATAAACATATCCACATTCTTAATAGTATGTATTTTATAAACATATCCACATTCTTAATGGTACATACTTTATAAACATATCCACATTCTTAATAGTATGTACTTTATAAACATATCCACATTCTTAATGGTACATACTTTATAAACATATCGACATTCTTAATAGTATGTACTTTATAAACATATCCACATTCTTAATGGTACATACTTTATAAACATATACACATTCTTAATAGTATGTATTTTATAAACATATCCACATTCTTAATGGTATGTACTTTATAAACATATCCACATTCTTAATGGTATGTACTTTATAAACATATCCACATTCTTAATGGAACATACTTTATAAACATATCGACATTCTTAATGGTATGTACTTTATAAACATATCCACATTCTTTATGGTATGTACTTAACAAACATATCCACATTCTTAATGGTATGTACTTTATAAACATATCGACATTCTTAATGGTATGTACTTAATAAACATATCCACATTCTTAATGGTATGTACTTAATAAACATATCCACATTCTTAATGGTATGTACTTAATAAACATATCCACATTCTTAATGGTATGTACTTTATAAACATATCCACATTCTTAATGGTATGTACTTTATAAACATATCGACATTCTTAATGGAACATACTTTATAAACATATCGACATTCTTAATGGTATGTACTTTATAAACATATCCACATTCTTAATGGTATGTACTTTATAAACATATCCACATTCTTAATGGAACATACTTTATAAACATATCCACATTCTTAATGGAACATACTTTATAAACATATCGACATTCTTAATGGTATGTACTTTATAAACATATCCACATTCTTAATGGTATGTACTTTATAAACATATCCACATTCTTAATGGTATGTAATTTATAAACATATCGACATTCTTAATGGAACATACTTTATAAACATATCGACATTCTTAATAGTATGTACTTTATAAACATATCGACATTCTTAATGGTATGTACTTTATAAACATATCCACATTCTTAATGGAACATACTTTATAAACATATCGACATTCTTAATGGTATGTACTTTATAAACATATCCACATTCTTTATGGTATGTACTTTATAAACATATCCACATTCTTAATGGTATGTACTTTATAAACATATCCACATTCTTAATGGTATGTACTTTATAAACATATCCACATTCTTAATGGTATGTACTTTATAAACATATCCACATTCTTAATGGTATGTACTTTATAAACATATCCACATTCTTAATGGTACATACTTTATAAACATATCCACATTCTTAATAGTATGTATTTTATAAACATATCCACATTCTTAATGGTACATACTTTATAAACATATCCACATTCTTAATAGTATGTACTTTATAAACATATCCACATTCTTAATGGTACATACTTTATAAACATATCGACATTCTTAATAGTATGTACTTTATAAACATATCCACATTCTTAATGGTACATACTTTATAAACATATACACATTCTTAATAGTATGTATTTTATAAACATATCCACATTCTTAATGGTATGTACTTTATAAACATATCCACATTCTTAATGGTATGTACTTTATAAACATATCCACATTCTTAATGGAACATACTTTATAAACATATCGACATTCTTAATGGTACATCCTTTATAAACATATCCACATTCTTAATAGTACATACTTTATAAACATATCCACATTCTTAAGGGTATGTACTTTATAAACATATCCACATTCTTAATGCTATGTACTTTATAAACATATCCACATTCTTATTGCTATGTACTTTATAAACATATCCACATTCTTAATGGTACATACTTTATAAACATATCCACATTCTTCATGGTACATACTTTATAAACATATCCACATTCTTAATAGTACGTACTTTATAAACATATCCACATTCTTAATGGTATGTACTTTATAAACATATCTACATTCTTAATGGTACATACTTTATAAACATATCGACATTCTTAATGGTACATACTTTATAAACATATCCACATTCTTAATAGTATGTACTTCATAAACATATCGACATTCTTAATGGTACATACTTTATAAACATATCCACATTCTTAATAGTATGTATTTTATAAACATATCCACATTCTTAATGGTATGTACTTTATAAACATATCCACATTCTTAATGGTACATACTTTATAAACATATCCACATTCTTAATAGTATGTATTTTATAAACATATCCACATTCTTAATGGTATGTACTTTATAAACATATCCACATTCTTAATGGTACATACTTTATAAACATATCCACATTCTTAATAGTATGTATTTTATAAACATATCCACATTCTTAATGGTACATACTTTATAAACATATCCACATTCTTAATAGTATGTATTTTATAAACATATCCACATTCTTAATGGTACATACTTTATAAACATATCCACATTCTTAATAGTATGTACTTTATAAACATATCCACATTCTTAATGGTACATACTTTATAAACATATCGACATTCTTAATAGTATGTACTTTATAAACATATCCACATTCTTAATGGTACATACTTTATAAACATATACACATTCTTAATAGTATGTATTTTATAAACATATCCACATTCTTAATGGTATGTACTTTATAAACATATCCACATTCTTAATGGTATGTACTTTATAAACATATCCACATTCTTAATGGAACATACTTTATAAACATATCGACATTCTTAATGGTACATCCTTTATAAACATATCCACATTCTTAATAGTACATACTTTATAAACATATCCACATTCTTAAGGGTATGTACTTTATAAACATATCCACATTCTTAATGCTATGTACTTTATAAACATATCCACATTCTTATTGCTATGTACTTTATAAACATATCCACATTCTTAATGGTACATACTTTATAAACATATCCACATTCTTCATGGTACATACTTTATAAACATATCCACATTCTTAATAGTACGTACTTTATAAACATATCCACATTCTTAATGGTATGTACTTTATAAACATATCCACATTCTTAATGGTATGTACTTTATAAACATATCCACATTCTTAATAGTACGTACTTTATAAACATATCCACATTCTTAATGGTATGTACTTTATAAACATATCCACATTCTTAATGGTATGTACTTTATAAACATATCCACATTCTTAATGGTACATACTTTATAAACATATCGACATTCTTAATGCTATGTACTTTATAAACATATCCACATTCTTAATGGTACATACTTTATAAACATATCGACATTCTTAATGGTATGTACTTTATAAACATATCCACATTCTTAATGGTACATACTTTATAAACATATCGACATTCTTAATGGTATGTACTTTATAAACATATCCACATTCTTAATGGTATGTACTTTATAAACATATCCACATTCTTTATGGTATGTACTTAATAAACATATCCACATTCTTAATGGTATGTACTTTATAAACATATCCACATTCTTAATGGTATGTACTTTATAAACATATCGACATTCTTAATGGAACATACTTTATAAACATATCGACATTCTTAATGGTATGTACTTTATAAACATATCCACATTCTTAATGGTATGTACTTTATAAACATATCCACATTCTTAATGGAACATACTTTATAAACATATCCACATTCTTAATGGAACATACTTTATAAACATATCGACATTCTTAATGGTATGTACTTTATAAACATATCCACATTCTTAATGGTATGTACTTTATAAACATATCCACATTCTTAATGGAACATACTTTATAAACATATCGACATTCTTAATGGTATGTACTTTATAAACATATCCACATTCTTTATGGTATGTACTTAACAAACATATCCACATTCTTAATGGTATGTACTTTATAAACATATCGACATTCTTAATGGTATGTACTTAATAAACATATCCACATTCTTAATGGTATGTACTTAATAAACATATCCACATTCTTAATGGTATGTACTTAATAAACATATCCACATTCTTAATGGTATGTACTTTATAAACATATCCACATTCTTAATGGTATGTACTTTATAAACATATCGACATTCTTAATGGAACATACTTTATAAACATATCGACATTCTTAATGGTATGTACTTTATAAACATATCCACATTCTTAATGGTATGTACTTTATAAACATATCCACATTCTTAATGGAACATACTTTATAAACATATCCACATTCTTAATGGAACATACTTTATAAACATATCGACATTCTTAATGGTATGTACTTTATAAACATATCCACATTCTTAATGGTATGTACTTTATAAACATATCCACATTCTTAATGGTATGTAATTTATAAACATATCGACATTCTTAATGGAACATACTTTATAAACATATCGACATTCTTAATAGTATGTACTTTATAAACATATCGACATTCTTAATGGTATGTACTTTATAAACATATCCACATTCTTAATGGAACATACTTTATAAACATATCGACATTCTTAATGGTATGTACTTTATAAACATATCCACATTCTTTATGGTATGTACTTTATAAACATATCCACATTCTTAATGGTATGTACTTTATAAACATATCCACATTCTTAATGGTATGTACTTTATAAACATATCCACATTCTTAATGGTATGTACTTTATAAACATATCCACATTCTTAATGGTATGTACTTTATAAACATATCCACATTCTTAATGGTACATACTTTATAAACATATCCACATTCTTAATGGTACATACTTTATAAACATATCCACATTCTTAATAGTATGTACTTTATAAACATATCGACATTCTTAATGGTATGTACTTTATAAACATATCCACATTCTTAATGGAACATACTTTATAAACATATCGACATTCTTAATGGTATGTACTTTATAAACATATCCACATTCTTTATGGTATGTACTTTATAAACATATCCACATTCTTAATGGTATGTACTTTATAAACATATCCACATTCTTAATGGTATGTCCTTTATAAACATATCGACATTCTTAATGGAACATACTTTATAAACATATCGACATTCTTAATGGTATGTACTTTATAAACATATCCACATTCTTAATGGTATGTACTTTATAAACATATCCACATTCTTAATGGAACATACTTTATAAACATATCCACATTCTTAATGGTATGTACTTTATAAACATATCCACATTCTTAATGGTATGTACTTTATAAACATATCGACATTCTTAATGGAACATACTTTATAAACATATCGACATTCTTAATAGTATGTACTTTATAAACATATCGACATTCTTAATGGTATGTACTTTATAAACATATCTACATTCTTAATGGTATGTACTTTATAAACATATCCACATTCTTAATGGTACGTACTTTATAAACATATCGACATTCTTAATGGTATGTACTTTATAAACATATCCACATTCTTTATGGTATGTACTTTATAAACATATCCACATTCTTAATGGTATGTACTTTATAAACATATCCACATTCTTAATGGTATGTACTTTATAAACATATCGACCTTCTTAATGGAACATACTTTATAAACATATCGACATTCTTAATGGTATGTACTTTATAAACATATCCACATTCTTAATGGTATGTACTTTATAAACATATCCATATTCTTAATGGAATATACTTTATAAACATATCCACATTCTTAATGGAACATACTTTATAAACATATCGACATTCTTAATGGTATGTACTTTATAAACATATCCACATTCTTAATGGTATGTACTTTATAAACATATCCACATTCTTAATGGTATGTACTTTATAAACATATCGACATTCTTAATGGAACATACTTTATAAACATATCGACATTCTTAATAGCATGTACTTTATAAACATATCGACATTCTTAATGGTATGTACTTTATAAACATATCTACATTCTTAATGGTATGTACTTTATAAACATATCCACATTCTTAATGGTATGTGCTTTATGAACATATCCACATTCTTAATGGTACGTACTTTATAAACATATCGACATTCTTAATGGTATGTACTTTATAAACATATCCACATTCTTTATGGTATGTACTTTATAAACATATCCACATTCTTAATGGTATGTACTTTATAAACATATCCACATTCTTAATGGTATGTACTTTATAAACATATCGACATTCTTAATGGAACATACTTTATAAACATAGACATTCTTAATGGTATGTACTTTATAAACATATCCACATTCTTAATGGTATGTACTTTATAAACATATCCACATTCTCAATGGAATATACTTTATAAACATATCCACTTTCTTAATGGAACATACTTTATAAACATATCGACATTCTTAATGGTATGTACTTTATAAACATATCCACATTCTTAATGGTATGTACTTTATAAACATATCCACATTCTTAATGGTATGTACTTTATAAACATATCCACATTCTTAATGGAACATACTTTATAAACATATCGACATTCTTAATGGTATGTACTTTATAAACATATCCACATTCTTAATGGTATGTACTTTATAAAGATATCCACATTCTTAATGGAACATACTTTAGAAACATATCCACATTCTTAATGGTATGTACTTTATAAACATATCCACATTCTTTATGGTATGTACTTTATAAACATATCCACATTCTTAATGGTATGTACTTTATAAACATATCCACATTCTTAATGGTATGTACTTTATAAACATATCTACATTCTTAATGGTATGTACTTTATAAACATATCCACATTCTTTATGGTATGTACTTTATAAACATATCCACATTCTTAATGGTATGTACTTTATAAACATATCCACATTCTTAATGGTACATACTTTATAAACATATCCACATTCTTAATGGTATGTACTTTATGAACATATCCACATTCTTAATGGTATGTACTTTATAAACATATCTACATTCTTAATGGTATGTACTTTATAAACATATCCACATTCTTAATTGTATGTACTTTATAAACATATCGACATTCTTAATGGTATGTACTTTATAAACATATCCACATTCTTAATGGTATGTACTTTATAAACATATCTACATTCTTAATGGTATGTACTTTATAAACATATCTACATTCTTAATGGTATGTACTTTATAAACATATCCACATTCTTAATGGTATGTCCTTTATGAACATATCCACATTCTTAATGGTATGTACTTTATAAACATATCTACATTCTTAATGGTATGTACTTTATAAACATATCCACATTCTTAATGGTATGTACTTTATGAACATATCCACATTCTTAATGGTATGTACTTTATAAACATATCTACATTATTTATGGTATGTACTTTTCAACATATCCACATTCTTAATGGTATGTACTTTATGAACATATCCACATTCTTAATGGTATGTACTTTATAAACATATCTACATTCTTAATGGTATGTACTTTATAAACATATCCACATTCTTAATGGTATGTACTTTATGAACATATCCACATTCTTAATGGTATGTACTTTATAAACATATCTACATTCTTTATGGTATGTACTTTTCAACATATCCACATTCTTAATTGTATGTACTTTATAAACATATCGACATTCTTAATGGTATGCACTTTATAAACATATCTACATTCTTAATGGTATGTACTTTATAAACATATCCACATTCTTAATAGTATGTACTTTATAAACATATCCACATTCTTAATGGTATGTACTTTATAAACATATCCACATTCTTAATGGTCCAGCCTTTATAAACATATCCACATTCTTAATGGTATGTACTTTATAAACATATCCACATTCTTAATGGTATGTACTTTATAAACATATCCACATTCTTAATGGTATGTACTTTATAAACATATCCACATTCTTAATGGTATGTACTTTATAAACACATCCACATTCTTAATGGTATGTACTTTATAAACATATCCACATTCTTAATGGTATGTACTTTATAAACATATCCACATTCTTAATGGTACATACTTTATAAACATATCGACATTCTTAATGGTATGTACTTTATAAACATATCGACATTCTTAATGGTATGTACTTTATAAACATATCCACATTCTTAATGGTACATACTTTATAAACATATCGACATTCTTAATGGTATGTACTTGATAAACATATCCACATTCTTAATGGTATGTACTTTATAAACATATCCACATTCTTAATGGTATGTACTTTATAAACATATCCACATTCTTAATGGTATGTACTTTATAAACATATCCACATTCTTAATGGTATGTACTTTATAAACATATCCACATTCTTAATGGTATGTACTTTATAAACATATCCACATTCTTAATGGTACATACTTTATAAACATATCCACATTCTTAATAGTATGTACTTCATAAACATATCGACATTCTTAATGGTATGTACTTTATAAACATATCCACATTCTTAATGGTACATACTTTATAAACATATCCACATTCTTAATAGTATGTATTTTATAAACATATCCACATTCTTAATGGTATGTACTTTATAAACATATCCACATTCTTAATGGTATGTACTTTATAAACATATCCACATTCTTAATGGAACATACTTTATAAACATATCGACATTCTTAATGGTATGTACTTTATAAACATATCCACATTCTTTATGGTATGTACTTTATAAACATATCCACATTCTTAATGGTATGTACTTTATAAACATATCCACATTCTTAATGGTACATACTTTATAAACATATCCACATTCTTAATGGTATGTACTTTATAAACATATACACATTCTTAATGGTACATCCTTTATAAACATATCCACATTCTTAATGGTATGTACTTTATAAGCATATCCACATTCTTAATGGTATGTACTTTATAAACATATCGACATTCTTAATGGTATGTACTTTATAAACATATCCACATTCTTTATGGTATGTACTTTATAAATATATCCACATTCTTAATGGTATGTACTTTATAAACATATCCACATTCTTAATGGAACATACTTTATAAACATATCCACATTCTTAATGGTATGTACTTCATAAACATATCGACATTCTTAAGGGTATGTACTTTATAAACATATCCACATTCTTAATGCTATGTACTTTATAAACATATCCACATTCTTATTGCTATGTACTTTATAAACATATCCACATTCTTAATGGTACATACTTTATAAACATATCCACATTCTTCATGGTACATACTTTATAAACATATCCACATTCTTAATAGTACGTACTTTATAAACATATCCACATTCTTAATGGTATGTACTTTATAAACATATCCACATTCTTAATGGTATGTACTTTATAAACATATCCACATTCTTATTGCTATGTACTTTATAAACATATCCACATTCTTAATGGTATGTACTTTATAAACATATCGACATTCTTAATGGTACATACTTTATAAACATATCCACATTCTTAATGGTACATACTTTATAAACATATCCACATTCTTAATAGTATGTACTTTATAAACATATCGACATTCTTAATGGTATGTACTTTATAAACATATCCACATTCTTAATGGAACATACTTTTTAAACATATCGACATTCTTAATGGTATGTACTTTATAAACATATCCACATTCTTTATGGTATGTACTTTATAAACATATCCACATTCTTAATGGTATGTACTTTATAAACATATCCACATTCTTAATGGTATGTACTTTATAAACATATCCACATTCGTAATGGTATGTACTTTATAAACATATCCACATTCTTAATGGAACAGACTTTATAAACATATCGACATTCTTAATGGTATGTACTTTATAAACATATCCACATTCTTAATGGTACATACTTTATAAACATATCGACATTCTTAATGGTATGTACTTGATAAACATATCCACATTCTTAATGGTATGTACTTTATAAACATATCCACATTCTTAATGGTATGTACTTTATAAACATATCCACATTCTTAATGGTATGTACTTTATAAACATATCCACATTCTTAATGGTATGTACTTTATAAACATATCCACATTCTTAATGGTATGTACTTTATAAACATATCCACATTCTTAATGGTACATACTTTATAAACATATCCACATTCTTAATAGTATGTACTTCATAAACATATCGACATTCTTAATGGTATGTACTTTATAAACATATCCACATTCTTAATGGTACATACTTTATAAACATATCCACATTCTTAATAGTATGTATTTTATAAACATATCCACATTCTTAATGGTATGTACTTTATAAACATATCCACATTCTTAATGGTATGTACTTTATAAACATATCCACATTCTTAATGGAACATACTTTATAAACATATCGACATTCTTAATGGTATGTACTTTATAAACATATCCACATTCTTTATGGTATGTACTTTATAAACATATCCACATTCTTAATGGTATGTACTTTTTAAACATATCCACATTCTTAATGGTACATACTTTATAAACATATCCACATTCTTAATGGTATGTACTTTATAAACATATACACATTCTTAATGGTACATCCTTTATAAACATATCCACATTCTTAATGGTATGTACTTTATAAGCATATCCACATTCTTAATGGTATGTACTTTATAAACATATCGACATTCTTAATGGTATGTACTTTATAAACATATCCACATTCTTTATGGTATGTACTTTATAAACATATCCACATTCTTAATGGTATGTACTTTATAAACATATCCACATTCTTAATGGAACATACTTTATAAACATATCCACATTCTTAATGGTATGTACTTCATAAACATATCGACATTCTTAAGGGTATGTACTTTATAAACATATCCACATTCTTAATGCTATGTACTTTATAAACATATCCACATTCTTATTGCTATGTACTTTATAAACATATCCACATTCTTAATGGTACATACTTTATAAACATATCCACATTCTTCATGGTACATACTTTATAAACATATCCACATTCTTAATAGTACGTACTTTATAAACATATCCACATTCTTAATGGTATGTACTTTATAAACATATCCACATTCTTAATGGTATGTACTTTATAAACATATCCACATTCTTATTGCTATGTACTTTATAAACATATCCACATTCTTAATGGTATGTACTTTATAAACATATCGACATTCTTAATGGTACATACTTTATAAACATATCCACATTCTTAATGGTACATACTTTATAAACATATCCACATTCTTAATAGTATGTACTTTATAAACATATCGACATTCTTAATGGTATGTACTTTATAAACATATCCACATTCTTAATGGAACATACTTTTTAAACATATCGACATTCTTAATGGTATGTACTTTATAAACATATCCACATTCTTTATGGTATGTACTTTATAAACATATCCACATTCTTAATGGTATGTACTTTATAAACATATCCACATTCTTAATGGTATGTACTTTATAAACATATCCACATTCTTAATGGTATGTACTTTATAAACATATCCACATTCTTAATGGAACAGACTTTATAAACATATCGACATTCTTAATGGTATGTACTTTATAAACATATCCACATTCTTAATGGTATGTACTTTATAAACATATCCACATTCTTAATGGAACATACTTTATAAACATATCGACATTCTTAATGGTATGTACTTTATAAACATATCCACATTCTTTATGGTATGTACTTTATAAACATATCCACATTCTTAATGGTATGTACTTTATAAACATATCCACATTCTTAATGGTACATACTTTATAAACATATCCACATTCTTAATGGTATGTACTTTATGAACATATCCACATTCTTAATGGTATGTACTTTATAAACATATCTACATTCTTAATGGTATGTACTTTATAAACATATCCACATTCTTAATTGTATGTACTTTATAAACATATCGACATTCTTAATGGTATGTACTTTATAAAGATATCGACATTCTTAATGGTATGTACTTTATAAACATATCCACATTCTTAATGGTACGTACTTTATAAACATATCCACATTCTTAATGGTACATACTTTATAAACATATCCACATTCTTCATGGTACATACTTTATAAACATATCTACATTCTTAATGGTATGAACTTTATAAACATATCTACATTCTTAATGGTATGTACTTTATAAACATATCCACATTCTTAATGGTATGTACTTTATAAACATATCTACATTCTTAATGGTATGTACTTCATAAACATATCTACATTCTTAATGGTATGTACTTTATAAACATATCCACATTCTTAATGGTATGTACTTTATAAACATATCTACATTCTTAATGGTATGTACTTTATAAACATATCTACATTCTTAATGGTATGTACTTTATCAACATATCTACATTCTTAATGGTATGTACTTTATGAACATATCCACATTCTTAATGGTATGTACTTTATAAACATATCTACATTCTTAATGGTATGTACTTTATAAACATATCCACATTCTTAATGGTATGTACTTTATAAACATATCTACATTCTTAATGGTATGTACTTTATAAACATATCTACATTATTAATGGTATGTACTTTATAAACATATCCACATTCTTAATGGTATGTCCTTTATGAACATATCCACATTCTTAATGGTATGTACTTTATTAACATATCTACATTCTTAATGGTATGTACTTTATAAACATATCCACATTCTTAATGGTATGTACTTTATGAACATATCCACATTCTTAATGGTATGTACTTTATAAACATATCTACATTCTTTATGGTATGTACTTTTCAACATATCCACATTCTTAATTGTATGTACTTTATAAACATATCGACATTCTTAATGGTATGTACTTTATAAACATATCTACATTCTTAATGGTATGTACTTTATAAACATATCCACATTCTTAATAGTATGTACTTTATAAACATATCGACATTCTTAATGGTACATACTTTATAAACATATCCACATTCTTAATGGTACATACTTTATAAACATATCCACATTCTTAATAGTATGTACTTTATAAACATATCGACATTCTTAATGGTATGTACTTTATAAACATATCCACATTCTTAATGGAACATACTTTTTAAACATATCGACATTCTTAATGGTATGTACTTTATAAACATATCCACATTCTTTATGGTATGTACTTTATAAACATATCCACATTCTTAATGGTATGTACTTTATAAACATATCCACATTCTTAATGGTATGTACTTTATAAACATATCCACATTCTTAATGGTATGTACTTTATAAACATATCCACATTCTTAATGGAACAGACTTTATAAACATATCGACATTCTTAATGGTATGTACTTTATAAACATATCCACATTCTTAATGGTATGTACTTTATAAACATATCCACATTCTTAATGGAACATACTTTATAAACATATCGACATTCTTAATGGTATGTACTTTATAAACATATCCACATTCTTTATGGTATGTACTTTATAAACATATCCACATTCTTAATGGTATGTACTTTATAAACATATCCACATTCTTAATGGTACATACTTTATAAACATATCCACATTCTTAATGGTATGTACTTTATGAACATATCCACATTCTTAATGGTATGTACTTTATAAACATATCTACATTCTTAATGGTATGTACTTTATAAACATATCCACATTCTTAATTGTATGTACTTTATAAACATATCGACATTCTTAATGGTATGTACTTTATAAAGATATCGACATTCTTAATGGTATGTACTTTATAAACATATCCACATTCTTAATGGTACGTACTTTATAAACATATCCACATTCTTAATGGTACATACTTTATAAACATATCCACATTCTTCATGGTACATACTTTATAAACATATCTACATTCTTAATGGTATGAACTTTATAAACATATCTACATTCTTAATGGTATGTACTTTATAAACATATCCACATTCTTAATGGTATGTACTTTATAAACATATCTACATTCTTAATGGTATGTACTTCATAAACATATCTACATTCTTAATGGTATGTACTTTATAAACATATCCACATTCTTAATGGTATGTACTTTATAAACATATCTACATTCTTAATGGTATGTACTTTATAAACATATCTACATTCTTAATGGTATGTACTTTATCAACATATCTACATTCTTAATGGTATGTACTTTATGAACATATCCACATTCTTAATGGTATGTACTTTATAAACATATCTACATTCTTAATGGTATGTACTTTATAAACATATCCACATTCTTAATGGTATGTACTTTATAAACATATCTACATTCTTAATGGTATGTACTTTATAAACATATCTACATTATTAATGGTATGTACTTTATAAACATATCCACATTCTTAATGGTATGTCCTTTATGAACATATCCACATTCTTAATGGTATGTACTTTATTAACATATCTACATTCTTAATGGTATGTACTTTATAAACATATCCACATTCTTAATGGTATGTACTTTATGAACATATCCACATTCTTAATGGTATGTACTTTATAAACATATCTACATTCTTTATGGTATGTACTTTTCAACATATCCACATTCTTAATTGTATGTACTTTATAAACATATCGACATTCTTAATGGTATGTACTTTATAAACATATCTACATTCTTAATGGTATGTACTTTATAAACATATCCACATTCTTAATAGTATGTACTTTATAAACATATCCACATTCTTAATGGTATGTACTTTATAAACATATCCACATTCTTAATGGTATGTACTTTATAAACATATCCACATTCTTAATGGAACATACTTTATAAACATATCGACATTCTTAATGGTATGTACTTTATAAACATATCCACATTCTTAATGGTATGTACTTTATAAACATATCCACATTCTTAATGGTATGTACTTTATAAACATATCCACATTCGTAATGGTATGTACTTTATAAACATATCCACATTCTTAATGGTATGTACTTTATAAACATATCCACATTCTTAATGGTATGTACTTTATAAACATATCCACATTCTTAATGGTACGTACTTTATAAACATATCCACATTCTTAATGGTACATACTTTATAAACATATCGACATTCTTAATGGTATGTACTTTATAAACATATCCACATTCTTAATGGTATGTACTTTATAAACATATCTACATTCTTAATGGTATGTACTTTATAAACATATCCACATTCTTAATGGTATGTACTTTATAAACATATCTACATTCTTAATGGTATGTACTTTATAAACATATCCACATTCTTAATGGTATGTACTTTATAAACATATCTACATTCTTAATGGTATGTACTTTATAAACATATCGACATTCTTAATGGTATGTACTTTATAAACATATCGACATTCTTAATGGTATGTACTTAATAAACATATCCACATTCTTAATGGTACATACTTTATAAACATATCGACATTCTTAATGGTATGTACTTGATAAACATATCCACATTCTTAATGGTATGTACTTTATAAACATATCCACATTCTTAATGGTATGTACTTTATAAACATATCCACATTCTTAATGGTATGTACTTTATAAACATATCCACATTCTTAATGGTATGTACTTTATAAACATATCCACATTCTTAATGGTATGTACTTTATAAACATATCCACATTCTTAATGGTACATACTTTATAAACATATCCACATTCTTAATAGTATGTACTTCATAAACATATCGACATTCTTAATGGTATGTACTTTATAAACATATCCACATTCTTAATGGCACATACTTTATAAACATATCCACATTCTTAATAGTATGTACTTTATAAACATATCCACATTCTTAATGGTATGTACTTTATAAACATATCCACATTCTTATTGCTATGTACTTTATAAACATATCCACATTCTTAATGGAACATACTTTATAAACATATCAACATTCTTAATGGTATGTACTTTATAAACATATCCACATTCTTAATGGTATGTACTTTATAAAGATATCCACATTCTTAATGGAACATACTTTATAAACATATCCACATTCTTAATGGAACATACTTTATAAACATATCGACATTCTTAATGGTATGTACTTTATAAACATATCCACATTCTTAATGGAACATACTTTATAAACATATCGACATTCTTAATGGTATGTACTTTATAAACATATCCACATTCTTAATGGTATGTACTTTATAAACATATCCACATTCTTAATGGTATGTACTTTATAAACATATCCACATTCTTAATGGAACATACTTTATAAACATATCGACATTCTTAATGGTATGTACTTTATAAACATATCCACATTCTTAATGGTATGTACTTTATAAAGATATCCACATTCTTAATGGAACATACTTTATAAACATATCCACATTCTTAATGGTATGTACTTTATAAACATATCCACATTCTTTATGGTATGTACTTTATAAACATATCCACATTCTTAATGGTATGTACTTTATAAACATATCCACATTCTTAATGGTATGTACTTTATAAACATATCCACATTCTTAATGGTATGTACTTTATAAACATATCCACATTCTTAATGGAACATACTTTATAAACATATCGACATTCTTAATGGTATGTACTTTATAAACATATCCACATTCTTTTTGGTATGTACTTTATAAACATATCCACATTCTTAATGGTATGTACTTTATAAACATATCCACATTCTTAATGGTACATACTTTATAAACATATCCACATTCTTAATGGTATGTACTTTATGAACATATCCACATTCTTAATGGTATGTACTTTATAAACATATCTACATTCTTAATGGTATGTACTTTATAAACATATCCACATTCTTAATTGTATGTACTTTATAAACATATCGACATTCTTAATGGTATGTACTTTATAAACATATCCACATTCGTAATGGTATGTACTTTATAAACATATCTACATTCTTAATGGTATGTACTTTATAAACATATCTACATTCTTAATGGTATGTACTTTATAAACATATCCACATTCTTAATGGTATGTCCTTTATGAACATATCCACATTCTTAATGGTATGTACTTTATAAACATATCTACATTCTTAATGGTATGTACTTTATAAACATATCCACATTCTTAATGGTATGTACTTTATGAACATATCCACATTCTTAATGGTATGTACTTTATAAACATATCTACATTCTTTATGGTATGTACTTTTCAACATATCCACATTCTTAATGGTATGTACTTTATGAACATATCCACATTCTTAATGGTATGTACTTTATAAACATATCCACATTCTTAATGGTATGTACTTTATAAACATATCGACATTCTTAATGGTATGTACTTTATAAACATATCGACATTCTTAATGGTATGTACTTTATAAACATATCCACATTCTTAATGGTATGTACTTTATAAACATATCCACATTCTTAATGGTATGTACTTTATAAACATATCCACATTCTTAATGGTATGTACTTTATAAACATATCCACATTCTTAATGGTATGTACTTTATAAACATATCCACATTCTTAATGGTATGTACTTTATAAACATATCCACATTCTTAATGGTATGTACTTTATAAACATATCCACATTCTTAATGGTATGTACTTTATAAACATATCCACATTCTTAATGGGATGTACTTTATAAACATATCCACATTCTTAATGGTATGTACTTTATAAACATATCCACATTCTTAATGGTATGTACTTTATAAACATATCCACATTCTTAATGGTATGTACTTTATAAACATATCTACATTCTTAATGGTATGTACTTTATAAACATATCCACATTCTTAATGGTATGTACTTTATAAACATATCCACATTCTTAATGGTATGTACTTTATAAACATATCCACATTCTTAATGGTATGTACTTTATAAACATATCCACATTCTTAATGCTATGTACTTTATAAACATATCGACATTCTTAATGGTATGTACTTCATAAACATATCCACATTCTTAATGGTATGTACTTTATAAACATATACACATTCTTAATGGTATGTACTTTATAAACATATCCACATTCTTAATGGTATGTACTTCATAAACATATCCACATTCTTAATGCTATGTACTTTATAAACATATCCACATTCTTAATGGTACGTACTTTATAAACATATCCACATTCTTAATGGTATGTACTTTATAAACATATCCACATTCTTAATGGTATGTACTTTATAAACATATCCACATACTTAATGGTATGTACTTTATAAACATATCGACATTCTTAATGGTACGTACTTTATAAACATATCCACATTCTTAATGGTACGTACTTTATAAACATATCCACATTCTTAATGGTATGTACTTTATAAACATATCGACATTCTTAATGGTATGTACTTCATAAACATATCCACATTCTTAATGCTATGTACTTTATAAACATATCCACATTCTTAATGGTATGTACTTTATAAACATATCCACATTCTTCATGGTATGTACTTTATAAACATATCCACATTCTTAATGGTATGTACTTTATAAACATATCCACATTCTTTATGGTATGTACTTCATAAACATATCCACATGCTTAATGGTATGTACTTTATGAACATATCCACATTCTTAATGGTATGTACTTTATAAACATATCCACATTCTTAATGGTATGTACTTTATAAACATATCCACATTCTTTATGGTATGTACTTTATAAACATATCCACATTCTTAATGGTATGTACTTTATGAACATATCCACATTCTTAATGGTATGTACTTTATAAACATATCCACATTCTTAATTGTACGTACTTTATAAACATATCCACATTCTTAATGCTATGTACTTTATAAACATATCCACATTCTTAATGGTATGTACTTTATAAACATATCCACATTCTTAATGCTATGTACTTTATAAACATATCCACATTCTTAATAGTACGTACTTTATAAACATATCCACATTCTTAATGGTATGTACTTTATAAACATATCGACATTCTTAATGGTATGTACTTTATAAACATATCGACATTCTTAATGGTATGTACTTTATAAACATATCCACATTCTTAATGGTATGTACTTTATAAACATATCCACATTCTTAATGGTATGTACTTTATAAACATATCCACATTCTTAATGGTATGTACTTTATAAACATATCCACATTCTTAATGGTATGTACTTTATAAACATATCCACATTCTTAATGGTATGTACTTTATAAACATATCCACATTCTTAATGGTATGTACTTTATAAACATATCCACATTCTTAATGGTACATACTTTATAAACATATCCACATTCTTAATAGTATGTACTTCATCAACATATCGACATTCTTAATGGTATGTACTTTATAAACATATCCACATTCTTAATGGTACATACTTTATAAACATATCCACATTCTTAATAGTATGTATTTTATAAACATATCCACATTCTTAATGGTATGTACTTTATAAACATATCCACATTCTTAATGGTATGTACTTTATAAACATATCCACATTCTTAATGGAACATACTTTATAAACATATCCACATTCTTTATGGCATGTACTTTATAAACATATCCACATTCTTTATGGTATGTACTTTATAAACATATCCACATTCTTAATGGTACACACTTTATAAACATATCCACATTCTTAATGGTATGTACTTAATAAACATATCCACATTCTTAATGGTATGTACTTAATAAACATATACACATTCTTAATGGTACATCCTTTATAAACATATCCACATTCTTAATAGTACATACTTTATAAACATATCCACATTCTTAATGGAACATACTTTATAAACATATCCACATTCTTAATGGTATGTACTTCATAAACATATCGACATTCTTAAGGGTATGTACTTTATAAACATATCCACATTCTTAATGCTATGTACTTTATAAACATATCCACATTCTTATTGCTATGTACTTTATAAACATATCCACATTCTTAATGGTACATACTTTATAAACATATCCACATTCTTCATGGTACATACTTTATAAACATATCCACATTCTTAATAGTACGTACTTTATAAACATATCCACATTCTTAATGGTATGTACTTTATAAACATATCCACATTCTTAATGGTATGTACTTTATAAACATATCCACATTCTTAATGCTATGTACTTTATAAACATATCCACATTCTTAATGGTACATACTTTATAAACATATCGACATTCTTAATGGTATGTACTTTATAAACATATCCACATTCTTAATGGTACATACTTTATAAACATATCGACATTCTTAATGGTATGTACTTTATAAACATATCCACATTCTTAATGGTATGTACTTTATAAACATATCCACATTCTTAATGGTATGTACTTTATAAACATATCCACATTCTTAATGGTATGTACTTTATAAACATATCCACATTCTTAATGGTACATACTTTATAAACATATCCACATTCTTAATGGTACATACTTTATAAACATATCCACATTCTTAATAGTATGTACTTTATAAACATATCGACATTCTTAATGGTATGTACTTTATAAACATATCCACATTCTTTATGGTATGTACTTTATAAACATATCCACATTCTTAATGGTATGTACTTTATAAACATATCCACATTCTTAATGGTATGTACTTTATAAACATATCGACATTCTTAATGGAACATACTTTATAAACATATCGACATTCTTAATGGTATGTACTTTGTAAACATATCCACATTCTTAATGGTATGTACTTTATAAACATATCCACATTCTTAATGGAACATACTTTATAAACATATCCACATTCTTAATGGAACATACTTTATAAACATATCGACATTCTTAATGTTATGTACTTTATAAACATATCCACATTCTTAATGGTATGTACTTTATAAACATATCCACATTCTTAATGGTATGTACTTTATAAACATATCGACATTCTTAATGGAACATACTTTATAAACATATCGACATTCTTAATAGTATGTACTTTATAAACATATCGACATTCTTAATGGTATGTACTTTATAAACATATCCACATTCTTAATGGAACATACTTTATAAACATATCGACATTCTTAATGGTATGTACTTTATAAACATATCCACATTCTTTATGGTATGTACTTTATAAACATATCCACATTCTTAATGGTATGTACTTTATAAACACTAGGGCATGCCCGTACTATATATATATCTAAAATGATATCCCCCCCCCCCTCTATTTACATGAAATGGTTTGGTCCATTCGCAAAGCCAAAGCGAACGGCTTGCGAGTACGGTGACAATCCCCCCCCTCTATTTACATGAAATGGTTTGGTCCAAAGCGAACGGCTTGCGAGTACGGTGACAATCCCCCCCCCCCCCTCTATTTACATGAAATGGTTTGGTCCAAAGCGAACGGCTTGCGAGTACGGTGACAATCCCCCCCCCCCCCCCTCTATTTACATGAAATGGTTTGGTCCAAAGCGAACGGCTTGCGGAGTTTGGTAAAGAAATCGCCATAGCGTGCACAAACGCACAGGAAAGCGAAAGAATCGCAAATTAGTTTTAATTAGTTTTAAAACATAGTTTAACGCCAACATAGCGGCAATATAGTTTGCCAACGTGAAATAAATGAATACGCTCTCAAATGTGCCGTCCGAGGCAGAGTCTGTTCGCCACGTTCGGCACACGTGATAACTCGCTGCTCTCTGATTGGTTGAATCGTTTTTTGGACATAGCTCGGTAACTACTTCTCCGATTAATATGAAACCTTGAAAAGGCACATCCTCGGGTCCCCAGCAATATACCTGGCAAGTTTCAAGTATATCGGACCCGTGGTTGTCGAGAAACAGCGGTCACAGACAGACACACAGAGATTACTGGCATTATAGATAGATATCCACATTCTTAATGGTATGTACTTTATAAACATATCCACATTCTTAATGGTATGTACTTTATAAACATATCCACATTCTTAATGGTATGTACTTTATAAACATATCCACATTCTTAATGGTACATACTTTATAAACATATCCACATTCTTAATGGTACATACTTTATAAACATATCCACATTCTTAATAGTATGTACTTTAAAAACATATCGACATTCTTAATGGTATGTACTTTATAAACATATCCACATTCTTAATGGAACATACTTTATAAACATATCGACATTCTTAATGGTATGTACTTTATAAACATATCCACATTCTTTATGGTATGTACTTTATAAACATATCCACATTCTTAATGGTATGTACTTTATAAACATATCCACATTCTTAATGGTATGTACTTTATAAACATATCCACATTCTTAATGGAACATACTTTATAAACATATCGACATTCTTAATGGTATGTACTTTATAAACATATCCACATTCTTAATGGTATGTACTTTATAAACATATCCACATTCTTAATGGAACATACTTTATAAACATATCCACATTCTTAATGGAACATACTTTATAAACATATCGACATTCTTAATGGTATGTACTTTATAAACATATCCACATTCTTAATGGTATGTACTTTATAAACATATCCACATTCTTAATGGTATGTACTTTATAAACATATCGACATTCTTAATGGAACATACTTTATAAACATATCGACATTCTTAATAGTATGTACTTTATAAACATATCGACATTCTTAATGGTATGTACTTTATAAACATATCCACATTCTTAATGGAACATACTTTATAAACATATCGACATTCTTAATGGTATGTACTTTATAAACATATCCACATTCTTTATGGTATGTGCTTTATAAACATATCCACATTCTTAATGGTATGTACTTTATAAACATATCCACCTTCTTAATGGTATGTACTTTATAAACATATCGACATTCTTAATGGAACATACTTTATAAACATATCCACATTCTTAATGGAACATACTTTATAAACATATCGACATTCTTAATGGTATGTACTTTATAAACATATCCACATTCTTAATGGTATGTACTTTATAAACATATCCACATTCTTAATGGTATGTACTTTATAAACATATCCACATTCTTAATGGAACATACTTTATAAACATATCGACATTCTTAATGGTATGTACTTTATAAACATATCCACATTCTTAATGGTATGTACTTTATAAACATATCCACATTCTTAATGGAACATACTTTATAAACATATCCACATTCTTTATGGTATGTACTTTATAAACATATCCACATTCTTAATGGTATGTACTTTATAAACATATCCACATTCTTAATGGTATGTACTTTATAAACATATCCACATTCTTAATGGTATGTACTTTATAAACATATCCACATTCTTAATGGAACATACTTTATAAACATATCGACATTCTTAATGGTATGTACTTTATAAACATATCCACATTCTTTATGGTATGTACTTTATAAACATATCCACATTCTTAATGGCATGTACTTTATAAACATATCCACATTCTTAATGGTACATACTTTATAAACATATCCACATTCTTAATGGTATGTACTTTATGAACATATCCACATTCTTAATGGTATGTACTTTATAAACATATCTACATTCTTAATGGTATGTACTTTATAAACATATCCACATTCTTAATTGTATGTACTTTATAAACATATCGACATTCTTAATGGTATGTACTTTATAAACATATCGACATTCTTAATGGTATGTACTTTATAAACATATCCACATTCTTAATGGTATGTACTTTATAAACATATCTACATTCTTAATGGTATGTACTTTATAAACATATCTACATTCTTAATGGTATGTACTTTATAAACATATCCACATTCTTAATGGTATGTCCTTTATGAACATATCCACATTCTTAATGGTATGTACTTTATAAACATATCTACATTCTTAATGGTATGTACTTTATAAACATATCCACATTCTTAATGGTATGTACTTTATGAACATATCCACATTCTTAATGGTATGTACTTTATGAACATATCCACATTCTTAATGGTATGTACTTTATAAACATATCTACATTCTTTATGGTATGTACTTTTCAACATATCCACATTCTTAATTGTATGTACTTTATAAACATATCGACATTCTTAATGGTATGTACTTTATGAACATATCCACATTCTTAATGGTATGTACTTTATAAACATATCTACATTCTTAATGGTATGTACTTTATAAACATATCCACATTCTTAATGGTATGTACTTTATGAACATATCCACATTCTTAATGGTATGTACTTTATAAACATATCTACATTCTTTATGGTATGTACTTTATAAACATATCCACATTCTTAATTGTATGTACTTTATAAACATATCGACATTCTTAATGGTATGTACTTTATAAACATATCTACATTCTTAATGGTATGTACTTTATAAACATATCCACATTCTTAATAGTATGTACTTTATAAACATATCCACATCCTTAATGGTATGTACTTTATAAACATATCCACATTCTTAATGGTCCAGCCTTTATAAACATATCCACATTCTTAATGGTATGTACTTTATAAACATATCCACATTCTTAATGGTATGTACTTTATAAACATATCCACATTCTTAATGGTATGTACTTTATAAACATATCCACATTCTTAATGGTACATACTTTATAAACATATCCACATTCTTAATAGTATGTATTTTATAAACATATCCACATTCTTAATGGTATGTACTTTATAAACATATCTACATTCTTAATGGTATGTACTTTATAAACATATCTACATTCTTAATGGTATGTACTTTATAAACATATCCACATTCTTAATGGTATGTCCTTTATGAACATATCCACATTCTTTATGGTATGTACTTTATAAACATATCTACATTCTTAATGGTATGTACTTTATAAACATATCCACATTCTTAATGGTATGTACTTTATGAACATATCCACATTCTTAATGGTATGTACTTTATGAACATATCCACATTCTTAATGGTATGTACTTTATAAACATATCTACATTCTTTATGGTATGTACTTTTCAACATATCCACATTCTTAATTGTATGTACTTTATAAACATATCGACATTCTTAATGGTATGTACTTTATGAACATATCCACATTCTTAATGGTATGTACTTTATAAACATATCTACATTCTTAATGGTATGTACTTTATAAACATATCCACATTCTTAATGGTATGTACTTTATGAACATATCCACATTCTTAATGGTATGTACTTTATAAACATATCTACATTCTTTATGGTATGTACTTTATAAACATATCCACATTCTTAATTGTATGTACTTTATAAACATATCGACATTCTTAATGGTATGTACTTTATAAACATATCTACATTCTTAATGGTATGTACTTTATAAACATATCCACATTCTTAATAGTATGTACTTTATAAACATATCCACATCCTTAATGGTATGTACTTTATAAACATATCCACATTCTTAATGGTCCAGCCTTTATAAACATATCCACATTCTTAATGGTATGTACTTTATAAACATATCCACATTCTTAATGGTATGTACTTTATAAACATATCCACATTCTTAATGGTATGTACTTTATAAACATATCCACATTCTTAATGGTACATACTTTATAAACATATCCACATTCTTAATAGTATGTATTTTATAAACATATCCACATTCTTAATGGTACATACTTTATAAACATATCCACATTCTTAATAGTATGTACTTTATAAACATATCCACATTCTTAATGGTACATACTTTATAAACATATCGACATTCTTAATAGTATGTACTTTATAAACATATCCACATTCTTAATGGTACATACTTTATAAACATATACACATTCTTAATAGTATGTATTTTATAAACATATCCACATTCTTAATGGTATGTACTTTATAAACATATCCACATTCTTAATGGTATGTACTTTATAAACATATCCACATTCTTAATGGAACATACTTTATAAACATATCGACATTCTTAATGGTATGTACTTTATAAACATATCCACATTCTTTATGGTATGTACTTAACAAACATATCCACATTCTTAATGGTATGTACTTTATAAACATATCGACATTCTTAATGGTATGTACTTAATAAACATATCCACATTCTTAATGGTATGTACTTAATAAACATATCCACATTCTTAATGGTATGTACTTAATAAACATATCCACATTCTTAATGGTATGTACTTTATAAACATATCCACATTCTTAATGGTATGTACTTTATAAACATATCGACATTCTTAATGGAACATACTTTATAAACATATCGACATTCTTAATGGTATGTACTTTATAAACATATCCACATTCTTAATGGTATGTACTTTATAAACATATCCACATTCTTAATGGAACATACTTTATAAACATATCCACATTCTTAATGGAACATACTTTATAAACATATCGACATTCTTAATGGTATGTACTTTATAAACATATCCACATTCTTAATGGTATGTACTTTATAAACATATCCACATTCTTAATGGTATGTAATTTATAAACATATCGACATTCTTAATGGAACATACTTTATAAACATATCGACATTCTTAATAGTATGTACTTTATAAACATATCGACATTCTTAATGGTATGTACTTTATAAACATATCCACATTCTTAATGGAACATACTTTATAAACATATCGACATTCTTAATGGTATGTACTTTATAAACATATCCACATTCTTTATGGTATGTACTTTATAAACATATCCACATTCTTAATGGTATGTACTTTATAAACATATCCACATTCTTAATGGTATGTACTTTATAAACATATCCACATTCTTAATGGTATGTACTTTATAAACATATCCACATTCTTAATGGTATGTACTTTATAAACATATCCACATTCTTAATGGTACATACTTTATAAACATATCCACATTCTTAATAGTATGTATTTTATAAACATATCCACATTCTTAATGGTACATACTTTATAAACATATCCACATTCTTAATAGTATGTACTTTATAAACATATCCACATTCTTAATGGTACATACTTTATAAACATATCGACATTCTTAATAGTATGTACTTTATAAACATATCCACATTCTTAATGGTACATACTTTATAAACATATACACATTCTTAATAGTATGTATTTTATAAACATATCCACATTCTTAATGGTATGTACTTTATAAACATATCCACATTCTTAATGGTATGTACTTTATAAACATATCCACATTCTTAATGGAACATACTTTATAAACATATCGACATTCTTAATGGTACATCCTTTATAAACATATCCACATTCTTAATAGTACATACTTTATAAACATATCCACATTCTTAAGGGTATGTACTTTATAAACATATCCACATTCTTAATGCTATGTACTTTATAAACATATCCACATTCTTATTGCTATGTACTTTATAAACATATCCACATTCTTAATGGTACATACTTTATAAACATATCCACATTCTTCATGGTACATACTTTATAAACATATCCACATTCTTAATAGTACGTACTTTATAAACATATCCACATTCTTAATGGTATGTACTTTATAAACATATCTACATTCTTAATGGTACATACTTTATAAACATATCGACATTCTTAATGGTACATACTTTATAAACATATCCACATTCTTAATAGTATGTACTTCATAAACATATCGACATTCTTAATGGTACATACTTTATAAACATATCCACATTCTTAATAGTATGTATTTTATAAACATATCCACATTCTTAATGGTATGTACTTTATAAACATATCCACATTCTTAATGGTACATACTTTATAAACATATCCACATTCTTAATAGTATGTATTTTATAAACATATCCACATTCTTAATGGTATGTACTTTATAAACATATCCACATTCTTAATGGTACATACTTTATAAACATATCCACATTCTTAATAGTATGTATTTTATAAACATATCCACATTCTTAATGGTACATACTTTATAAACATATCCACATTCTTAATAGTATGTATTTTATAAACATATCCACATTCTTAATGGTACATACTTTATAAACATATCCACATTCTTAATAGTATGTACTTTATAAACATATCCACATTCTTAATGGTACATACTTTATAAACATATCGACATTCTTAATAGTATGTACTTTATAAACATATCCACATTCTTAATGGTACATACTTTATAAACATATACACATTCTTAATAGTATGTATTTTATAAACATATCCACATTCTTAATGGTATGTACTTTATAAACATATCCACATTCTTAATGGTATGTACTTTATAAACATATCCACATTCTTAATGGAACATACTTTATAAACATATCGACATTCTTAATGGTACATCCTTTATAAACATATCCACATTCTTAATAGTACATACTTTATAAACATATCCACATTCTTAAGGGTATGTACTTTATAAACATATCCACATTCTTAATGCTATGTACTTTATAAACATATCCACATTCTTATTGCTATGTACTTTATAAACATATCCACATTCTTAATGGTACATACTTTATAAACATATCCACATTCTTCATGGTACATACTTTATAAACATATCCACATTCTTAATAGTACGTACTTTATAAACATATCCACATTCTTAATGGTATGTACTTTATAAACATATCCACATTCTTAATGGTATGTACTTTATAAACATATCCACATTCTTAATAGTACGTACTTTATAAACATATCCACATTCTTAATGGTATGTACTTTATAAACATATCCACATTCTTAATGGTATGTACTTTATAAACATATCCACATTCTTAATGGTACATACTTTATAAACATATCGACATTCTTAATGCTATGTACTTTATAAACATATCCACATTCTTAATGGTACATACTTTATAAACATATCGACATTCTTAATGGTATGTACTTTATAAACATATCCACATTCTTAATGGTACATACTTTATAAACATATCGACATTCTTAATGGTATGTACTTTATAAACATATCCACATTCTTTATGGTATGTACTTTATAAACATATCCACATTCTTTATGGTATGTACTTAATAAACATATCCACATTCTTAATGGTATGTACTTTATAAACATATCCACATTCTTAATGGTATGTACTTTATAAACATATCGACATTCTTAATGGAACATACTTTATAAACATATCGACATTCTTAATGGTATGTACTTTATAAACATATCCACATTCTTAATGGTATGTACTTTATAAACATATCCACATTCTTAATGGAACATACTTTATAAACATATCCACATTCTTAATGGAACATACTTTATAAACATATCGACATTCTTAATGGTATGTACTTTATAAACATATCCACATTCTTAATGGTATGTACTTTATAAACATATCCACATTCTTAATGGAACATACTTTATAAACATATCGACATTCTTAATGGTATGTACTTTATAAACATATCCACATTCTTTATGGTATGTACTTTATAAACATATCGACATTCTTAATGGTATGTACTTAATAAACATATCCACATTCTTAATGGTATGTACTTAATAAACATATCCACATTCTTAATGGTATGTACTTAATAAACATATCCACATTCTTAATGGTATGTACTTTATAAACATATCCACATTCTTAATGGTATGTACTTTATAAACATATCGACATTCTTAATGGAACATACTTTATAAACATATCGACATTCTTAATGGTATGTACTTTATAAACATATCCACATTCTTAATGGTATGTACTTTATAAACATATCCACATTCTTAATGGAACATACTTTATAAACATATCCACATTCTTAATGGAACATACTTTATAAACATATCGACATTCTTAATGGTATGTACTTTATAAACATATCCACATTCTTAATGGTATGTACTTTATAAACATATCCACATTCTTAATGGTATATAATTTATAAACATATCGACATTCTTAATGGAACATACTTTATAAACATATCGACATTCTTAATAGTATGTACTTTATAAACATATCGACATTCTTAATGGTATGTACTTTATAAACATATCCACATTCTTAATGGAACATACTTTATAAACATATCGACATTCTTAATGGTATGTACTTTATAAACATATCCACATTCTTTATGGTATGTACTTTATAAACATATCCACATTCTTAATGGTATGTACTTTATAAACATATCCACATTCTTAATGGTATGTACTTTATAAACATATCCACATTCTTAATGGTATGTACTTTATAAACATATCCACATTCTTAATGGTATGTACTTTATAAACATATCCACATTCTTAATGGTACATACTTTATAAACATATCCACATTCTTAATGGTACATACTTTATAAACATATCCACATTCTTAATAGTATGTACTTTATAAACATATCGACATTCTTAATGGTATGTACTTTATAAACATATCCACATTCTTAATGGAACATACTTTATAAACATATCGACATTCTTAATGGTATGTACTTTATAAACATATCCACATTCTTTATGGTATGTACTTTATAAACATATCCACATTCTTAATGGTATGTACTTTATAAACATATCCACATTCTTAATGGTATGTCCTTTATAAACATATCGACATTCTTAATGGAACATACTTTATAAACATATCGACATTCTTAATGGTATGTACTTTATAAACATATCCACATTCTTAATGGTATGTACTTTATAAACATATCCACATTCTTAATGGAACATACTTTATAAACATATCCACATTCTTAATGGTATGTACTTTATAAACATATCCACATTCTTAATGGTATGTACTTTATAAACATATCGACATTCTTAATGGAACATACTTTATAAACATATCGACATTCTTAATAGTATGTACTTTATAAACATATCGACATTCTTAATGGTATGTACTTTATAAACATATCTACATTCTTAATGGTATGTACTTTATAAACATATCCACATTCTTAATGGTACGTACTTTATAAACATATCGACATTCTTAATGGTATGTACTTTATAAACATATCCACATTCTTTATGGTATGTACTTTATAAACATATCCACATTCTTAATGGTATGTACTTTATAAACATATCCACATTCTTAATGGTATGTACTTTATAAACATATCGACCTTCTTAATGGAACATACTTTATAAACATATCGACATTCTTAATGGTATGTACTTTATAAACATATCCACATTCTTAATGGTATGTACTTTATAAACATATCCATATTCTTAATGGAATATACTTTATAAACATATCCACATTCTTAATGGAACATACTTTATAAACATATCGACATTCTTAATGGTATGTACTTTATAAACATATCCACATTCTTAATGGTATGTACTTTATAAACATATCCACATTCTTAATGGTATGTACTTTATAAACATATCGACATTCTTAATGGAACATACTTTATAAACATATCGACATTCTTAATAGCATGTACTTTATAAACATATCGACATTCTTAATGGTATGTACTTTATAAACATATCTACATTCTTAATGGTATGTACTTTATAAACATATCCACATTCTTAATGGTATGTGCTTTATGAACATATCCACATTCTTAATGGTACGTACTTTATAAACATATCGACATTCTTAATGGTATGTACTTTATAAACATATCCACATTCTTTATGGTATGTACTTTATAAACATATCCACATTCTTAATGGTATGTACTTTATAAACATATCCACATTCTTAATGGTATGTACTTTATAAACATATCGACATTCTTAATGGAACATACTTTATAAACATAGACATTCTTAATGGTATGTACTTTATAAACATATCCACATTCTTAATGGTATGTACTTTATAAACATATCCACATTCTCAATGGAATATACTTTATAAACATATCCACTTTCTTAATGGAACATACTTTATAAACATATCGACATTCTTAATGGTATGTACTTTATAAACATATCCACATTCTTAATGGTATGTACTTTATAAACATATCCACATTCTTAATGGTATGTACTTTATAAACATATCCACATTCTTAATGGAACATACTTTATAAACATATCGACATTCTTAATGGTATGTACTTTATAAACATATCCACATTCTTAATGGTATGTACTTTATAAAGATATCCACATTCTTAATGGAACATACTTTAGAAACATATCCACATTCTTAATGGTATGTACTTTATAAACATATCCACATTCTTTATGGTATGTACTTTATAAACATATCCACATTCTTAATGGTATGTACTTTATAAACATATCCACATTCTTAATGGTATGTACTTTATAAACATATCCACATTCTTAATGGTATGTACTTTATAAACATATCCACATTCTTAATGGAACATACTTTATAAACATATCGACATTCTTAATGGTATGTACTTTATAAACATATCCACATTCTTTATGGTATGTACTTTATAAACATATCCACATTCTTAATGGTATGTACTTTATAAACATATCCACATTCTTAATGGTACATACTTTATAAACATATCCACATTCTTAATGGTATGTACTTTATGAACATATCCACATTCTTAATGGTATGTACTTTATAAACATATCTACATTCTTAATGGTATGTACTTTATAAACATATCCACATTCTTAATTGTATGTACTTTATAAACATATCGACATTCTTAATGGTATGTACTTTATAAACATATCCACATTCTTAATGGTATGTACTTTATAAACATATCTACATTCTTAATGGTATGTACTTTATAAACATATCTACATTCTTAATGGTATGTACTTTATAAACATATCCACATTCTTAATGGTATGTCCTTTATGAACATATCCACATTCTTAATGGTATGTACTTTATAAACATATCTACATTCTTAATGGTATGTACTTTATAAACATATCCACATTCTTAATGGTATGTACTTTATGAACATATCCACATTCTTAATGGTATGTACTTTATAAACATATCTACATTATTTATGGTATGTACTTTTCAACATATCCACATTCTTAATGGTATGTACTTTATGAACATATCCACATTCTTAATGGTATGTACTTTATAAACATATCTACATTCTTAATGGTATGTACTTTATAAACATATCCACATTCTTAATGGTATGTACTTTATGAACATATCCACATTCTTAATGGTATGTACTTTATAAACATATCCACATTCTTAATGGTCCAGCCTTTATAAACATATCCACATTCTTAATGGTATGTACTTTATAAACATATCCACATTCTTAATGGTATGTACTTTATAAACATATCCACATTCTTAATGGTATGTACTTTATAAACATATCCACATTCTTAATGGTATGTACTTTATAAACACATCCACATTCTTAATGGTATGTACTTTATAAACATATCCACATTCTTAATGGTATGTACTTTATAAACATATCCACATTCTTAATGGTACATACTTTATAAACATATCGACATTCTTAATGGTATGTACTTTATAAACATATCGACATTCTTAATGGTATGTACTTTATAAACATATCCACATTCTTAATGGTACATACTTTATAAACATATCGACATTCTTAATGGTATGTACTTGATAAACATATCCACATTCTTAATGGTATGTACTTTATAAACATATCCACATTCTTAATGGTATGTACTTTATAAACATATCCACATTCTTAATGGTATGTACTTTATAAACATATCCACATTCTTAATGGTATGTACTTTATAAACATATCCACATTCTTAATGGTATGTACTTTATAAACATATCCACATTCTTAATGGTACATACTTTATAAACATATCCACATTCTTAATAGTATGTACTTCATAAACATATCGACATTCTTAATGGTATGTACTTTATAAACATATCCACATTCTTAATGGTACATACTTTATAAACATATCCACATTCTTAATAGTATGTATTTTATAAACATATCCACATTCTTAATGGTATGTACTTTATAAACATATCCACATTCTTAATGGTATGTACTTTATAAACATATCCACATTCTTAATGGAACATACTTTATAAACATATCGACATTCTTAATGGTATGTACTTTATAAACATATCCACATTCTTTATGGTATGTACTTTATAAACATATCCACATTCTTAATGGTATGTACTTTATAAACATATCCACATTCTTAATGGTACATACTTTATAAACATATCCACATTCTTAATGGTATGTACTTTATAAACATATACACATTCTTAATGGTACATCCTTTATAAACATATCCACATTCTTAATGGTATGTACTTTATAAGCATATCCACATTCTTAATGGTATGTACTTTATAAACATATCGACATTCTTAATGGTATGTACTTTATAAACATATCCACATTCTTTATGGTATGTACTTTATAAACATATCCACATTCTTAATGGTATGTACTTTATAAACATATCCACATTCTTAATGGAACATACTTTATAAACATATCCACATTCTTAATGGTATGTACTTCATAAACATATCGACATTCTTAAGGGTATGTACTTTATAAACATATCCACATTCTTAATGCTATGTACTTTATAAACATATCCACATTCTTATTGCTATGTACTTTATAAACATATCCACATTCTTAATGGTACATACTTTATAAACATATCCACATTCTTCATGGTACATACTTTATAAACATATCCACATTCTTAATAGTACGTACTTTATAAACATATCCACATTCTTAATGGTATGTACTTTATAAACATATCCACATTCTTAATGGTATGTACTTTATAAACATATCCACATTCTTATTGCTATGTACTTTATAAACATATCCACATTCTTAATGGTATGTACTTTATAAACATATCGACATTCTTAATGGTACATACTTTATAAACATATCCACATTCTTAATGGTACATACTTTATAAACATATCCACATTCTTAATAGTATGTACTTTATAAACATATCGACATTCTTAATGGTATGTACTTTATAAACATATCCACATTCTTAATGGAACATACTTTTTAAACATATCGACATTCTTAATGGTATGTACTTTATAAACATATCCACATTCTTTATGGTATGTACTTTATAAACATATCCACATTCTTAATGGTATGTACTTTATAAACATATCCACATTCTTAATGGTATGTACTTTATAAACATATCCACATTCTTAATGGTATGTACTTTATAAACATATCCACATTCTTAATGGAACAGACTTTATAAACATATCGACATTCTTAATGGTATGTACTTTATAAACATATCCACATTCTTAATGGTACATACTTTATAAACATATCGACATTCTTAATGGTATGTACTTGATAAACATATCCACATTCTTAATGGTATGTACTTTATAAACATATCCACATTCTTAATGGTATGTACTTTATAAACATATCCACATTCTTAATGGTATGTACTTTATAAACATATCCACATTCTTAATGGTATGTACTTTATAAACATATCCACATTCTTAATGGTATGTACTTTATAAACATATCCACATTCTTAATGGTACATACTTTATAAACATATCCACATTCTTAATAGTATGTACTTCATAAACATATCGACATTCTTAATGGTATGTACTTTATAAACATATCCACATTCTTAATGGTACATACTTTATAAACATATCCACATTCTTAATAGTATGTATTTTATAAACATATCCACATTCTTAATGGTATGTACTTTATAAACATATCCACATTCTTAATGGTATGTACTTTATAAACATATCCACATTCTTAATGGAACATACTTTATAAACATATCGACATTCTTAATGGTATGTACTTTATAAACATATCCACATTCTTTATGGTATGTACTTTATAAACATATCCACATTCTTAATGGTATGTACTTTATAAACATATCCACATTCTTAATGGTACATACTTTATAAACATATCCACATTCTTAATGGTATGTACTTTATAAACATATACACATTCTTAATGGTACATCCTTTATAAACATATCCACATTCTTAATGGTATGTACTTTATAAGCATATCCACATTCTTAATGGTATGTACTTTATAAACATATCGACATTCTTAATGCTATGTACTTTATAAACATATCCACATTCTTTATGGTATGTACTTTATAAACATATCCACATTCTTAATGGTATGTACTTTATAAACATATCCACATTCTTAATGGAACATACTTTATAAACATATCCACATTCTTAATGGTATGTACTTCATAAACATATCGACATTCTTAAGGGTATGTACTTTATAAACATATCCACATTCTTAATGCTATGTACTTTATAAACATATCCACATTCTTATTGCTATGTACTTTATAAACATATCCACATTCTTAATGGTACATACTTTATAAACATATCCACATTCTTCATGGTACATACTTTATAAACATATCCACATTCTTAATAGTACGTACTTTATAAACATATCCACATTCTTAATGGTATGTACTTTATAAACATATCCACATTCTTAATGGTATGTACTTTATAAACATATCCACATTCTTATTGCTATGTACTTTATAAACATATCCACATTCTTAATGGTATGTACTTTATAAACATATCGACATTCTTAATGGTACATACTTTATAAACATATCCACATTCTTAATGGTACATACTTTATAAACATATCCACATTCTTAATAGTATGTACTTTATAAACATATCGACATTCTTAATGGTATGTACTTTATAAACATATCCACATTCTTAATGGAACATACTTTTTAAACATATCGACATTCTTAATGGTATGTACTTTATAAACATATCCACATTCTTTATGGTATGTACTTTATAAACATATCCACATTCTTAATGGTATGTACTTTATAAACATATCCACATTCTTAATGGTATGTACTTTATAAACATATCCACATTCTTAATGGTATGTACTTTATAAACATATCCACATTCTTAATGGAACAGACTTTATAAACATATCGACATTCTTAATGGTATGTACTTTATAAACATATCCACATTCTTAATGGTATGTACTTTATAAACATATCCACATTCTTAATGGAACATACTTTATAAACATATCGACATTCTTAATGGTATGTACTTTATAAACATATCCACATTCTTTATGGTATGTACTTTATAAACATATCCACATTCTTAATGGTATGTACTTTATAAACATATCCACATTCTTAATGGTACATACTTTATAAACATATCCACATTCTTAATGGTATGTACTTTATGAACATATCCACATTCTTAATGGTATGTACTTTATAAACATATCTACATTCTTAATGGTATGTACTTTATAAACATATCCACATTCTTAATTGTATGTACTTTATAAACATATCGACATTCTTAATGGTATGTACTTTATAAAGATATCGACATTCTTAATGGTATGTACTTTATAAACATATCCACATTCTTAATGGTACGTACTTTATAAACATATCCACATTCTTAATGGTACATACTTTATAAACATATCCACATTCTTCATGGTACATACTTTATAAACATATCTACATTCTTAATGGTATGAACTTTATAAACATATCTACATTCTTAATGGTATGTACTTTATAAACATATCCACATTCTTAATGGTATGTACTTTATAAACATATCTACATTCTTAATGGTATGTACTTCATAAACATATCTACATTCTTAATGGTATGTACTTTATAAACATATCCACATTCTTAATGGTATGTACTTTATAAACATATCTACATTCTTAATGGTATGTACTTTATAAACATATCTACATTCTTAATGGTATGTACTTTATCAACATATCTACATTCTTAATGGTATGTACTTTATGAACATATCCACATTCTTAATGGTATGTACTTTATAAACATATCTACATTCTTAATGGTATGTACTTTATAAACATATCCACATTCTTAATGGTATGTACTTTATAAACATATCTACATTCTTAATGGTATGTACTTTATAAACATATCTACATTATTAATGGTATGTACTTTATAAACATATCCACATTCTTAATGGTATGTCCTTTATGAACATATCCACATTCTTAATGGTATGTACTTTATTAACATATCTACATTCTTAATGGTATGTACTTTATAAACATATCCACATTCTTAATGGTATGTACTTTATGAACATATCCACATTCTTAATGGTATGTACTTTATAAACATATCTACATTCTTTATGGTATGTACTTTTCAACATATCCACATTCTTAATTGTATGTACTTTATAAACATATCGACATTCTTAATGGTATGTACTTTATAAACATATCTACATTCTTAATGGTATGTACTTTATAAACATATCCACATTCTTAATAGTATGTACTTTATAAACATATCGACATTCTTAATGGTACATACTTTATAAACATATCCACATTCTTAATGGTACATACTTTATAAACATATCCACATTCTTAATAGTATGTACTTTATAAACATATCGACATTCTTAATGGTATGTACTTTATAAACATATCCACATTCTTAATGGAACATACTTTTTAAACATATCGACATTCTTAATGGTATGTACTTTATAAACATATCCACATTCTTTATGGTATGTACTTTATAAACATATCCACATTCTTAATGGTATGTACTTTATAAACATATCCACATTCTTAATGGTATGTACTTTATAAACATATCCACATTCTTAATGGTATGTACTTTATAAACATATCCACATTCTTAATGGAACAGACTTTATAAACATATCGACATTCTTAATGGTATGTACTTTATAAACATATCCACATTCTTAATGGTATGTACTTTATAAACATATCCACATTCTTAATGGAACATACTTTATAAACATATCGACATTCTTAATGGTATGTACTTTATAAACATATCCACATTCTTTATGGTATGTACTTTATAAACATATCCACATTCTTAATGGTATGTACTTTATAAACATATCCACATTCTTAATGGTACATACTTTATAAACATATCCACATTCTTAATGGTATGTACTTTATGAACATATCCACAATCTTAATGGTATGTTCTTTATAAACATATCTACATTCTTAATGGTATGTACTTTATAAACATATCCACATTCTTAATTGTATGTACTTTATAAACATATCGACATTCTTAATGGTATGTACTTTATAAAGATATCGACATTCTTAATGGTATGTACTTTATAAACATATCCACATTCTTAATGGTACGTACTTTATAAACATATCCACATTCTTAATGGTACATACTTTATAAACATATCCACATTCTTCATGGTACATACTTTATAAACATATCTACATTCTTAATGGTATGAACTTTATAAACATATCTACATTCTTAATGGTATGTACTTTATAAACATATCCACATTCTTAATGGTATGTACTTTATAAACATATCTACATTCTTAATGGTATGTACTTCATAAACATATCTACATTCTTAATGGTATGTACTTTATAAACATATCCACATTCTTAATGGTATGTACTTTATAAACATATCTACATTCTTAATGGTATGTACTTTATAAACATATCTACATTCTTAATGGTATGTACTTTATCAACATATCTACATTCTTAATGGTATGTACTTTATGAACATATCCACATTCTTAATGGTATGTACTTTATAAACATATCTACATTCTTAATGGTATGTACTTTATAAACATATCCACATTCTTAATGGTATGTACTTTATAAACATATCTACATTCTTAATGGTATGTACTTTATAAACATATCTACATTATTAATGGTATGTACTTTATAAACATATCCACATTCTTAATGGTATGTCCTTAATGAACATATCCACATTCTTAATGGTATGTACTTTATTAACATATCTACATTCTTAATGGTATGTACTTTATAAACATATCCACATTCTTAATGGTATGTACTTTATGAACATATCCACATTCTTAATGGTATGTACTTTATAAACATATCTACATTCTTTATGGTATGTACTTTTCAACATATCCACATTCTTAATTGTATGTACTTTATAAACATATCGACATTCTTAATGGTATGTACTTTATAAACATATCTACATTCTTAATGGTATGTACTTTATAAACATATCCACATTCTTAATAGTATGTACTTTATAAACATATCCACATTCTTAATGGTATGTACTTTATAAACATATCCACATTCTTAATGGTATGTACTTTATAAACATATCCACATTCTTAATGGAACATACTTTATAAACATATCGACATTCTTAATGGTATGTACTTTATAAACATATCCACATTCTTAATGGTATGTACTTTATAAACATATCCACATTCTTAATGGTATGTACTTTATAAACATATCCACATTCGTAATGGTATGTACTTTATAAACATATCCACATTCTTAATGGTATGTACTTTATAAACATATCCACATTCTTAATGGTATGTACTTTATAAACATATCCACATTCTTAATGGTACGTACTTTATAAACATATCCACATTCTTAATGGTACATACTTTATAAACATATCGACATTCTTAATGGTATGTACTTTATAAACATATCCACATTCTTAATGGTATGTACTTTATAAACATATCTACATTCTTAATGGTATGTACTTTATAAACATATCCACATTCTTAATGGTATGTACTTTATAAACATATCTACATTCTTAATGGTATGTACTTTATAAACATATCCACATTCTTAATGGTATGTACTTTATAAACATATCTACATTCTTAATGGTATGTACTTTATAAACATATCGACATTCTTAATGGTATGTACTTTATAAACATATCGACATTCTTAATGGTATGTACTTAATAAACATATCCACATTCTTAATGGTACATACTTTATAAACATATCGACATTCTTAATGGTATGTACTTGATAAACATATCCACATTCTTAATGGTATGTACTTTATAAACATATCCACATTCTTAATGGTATGTACTTTATAAACATATCCACATTCTTAATGGTATGTACTTTATAAACATATCCACATTCTTAATGGTATGTACTTTATAAACATATCCACATTCTTAATGGTATGTACTTTATAAACATATCCACATTCTTAATGGTACATACTTTATAAACATATCCACATTCTTAATAGTATGTACTTCATAAACATATCGACATTCTTAATGGTATGTACTTTATAAACATATCCACATTCTTAATGGCACATACTTTATAAACATATCCACATTCTTAATAGTATGTACTTTATAAACATATCCACATTCTTAATGGTATGTACTTTATAAACATATCCACATTCTTATTGCTATGTACTTTATAAACATATCCACATTCTTAATGGAACATACTTTATAAACATATCAACATTCTTAATGGTATGTACTTTATAAACATATCCACATTCTTAATGGTATGTACTTTATAAAGATATCCACATTCTTAATGGAACATACTTTATAAACATATCCACATTCTTAATGGAACATACTTTATAAACATATCGACATTCTTAATGGTATGTACTTTATAAACATATCCACATTCTTAATGGAACATACTTTATAAACATATCGACATTCTTAATGGTATGTACTTTATAAACATATCCACATTCTTAATGGTATGTACTTTATAAACATATCCACATTCTTAATGGTATGTACTTTATAAACATATCCACATTCTTAATGGAACATACTTTATAAACATATCGACATTCTTAATGGTATGTACTTTATAAACATATCCACATTCTTAATGGTATGTACTTTATAAAGATATCCACATTCTTAATGGAACATACTTTATAAACATATCCACATTCTTAATGGTATGTACTTTATAAACATATCCACATTCTTTATGGTATGTACTTTATAAACATATCCACATTCTTAATGGTATGTACTTTATAAACATATCCACATTCTTAATGGTATGTACTTTATAAACATATCCACATTCTTAATGGTATGTACTTTATAAACATATCCACATTCTTAATGGAACATACTTTATAAACATATCGACATTCTTAATGGTATGTACTTTATAAACATATCCACATTCTTTTTGGTATGTACTTTATAAACATATCCACATTCTTAATGGAACATACTTTATAAACATATCGACATTCTTAATGGTATGTACTTTATAAACATATCCACATTCTTTTTGGTATGTACTTTATAAACATATCCACATTCTTAATGGTATGTACTTTATAAACATATCCACATTCTTAATGGTACATACTTTATAAACATATCCACATTCTTAATGGTATGTACTTTATGAACATATCCACATTCTTAATGGTATGTACTTTATAAACATATCTACATTCTTAATGGTATGTACTTTATAAACATATCCACATTCTTAATTGTATGTACTTTATAAACATATCGACATTCTTAATGGTATGTACTTTATAAACATATCCACATTCGTAATGGTATGTACTTTATAAACATATCTACATTCTTAATGGTATGTACTTTATAAACATATCTACATTCTTAATGGTATGTACTTTATAAACATATCCACATTCTTAATGGTATGTCCTTTATGAACATATCCACATTCTTAATGGTATGTACTTTATAAACATATCTACATTCTTAATGGTATGTACTTTATAAACATATCCACATTCTTAATGGAACATACTTTATAAACATATCGACATTCTTAATGGTACATCCTTTATAAACATATCCACATTCTTAATAGTACATACTTTATAAACATATCCACATTCTTAAGGGTATGTACTTTATAAACATATCCACATTCTTAATGCTATGTACTTTATAAACATATCCACATTCTTATTGCTATGTACTTTATAAACATATCCACATTCTTAATGGTACATACTTTATAAACATATCCACATTCTTCATGGTACATACTTTATAAACATATCCACATTCTTAATAGTACGTACTTTATAAACATATCCACATTCTTAATGGTATGTACTTTATAAACATATCCACATTCTTAATGGTATGTACTTTATAAACATATCCACATTCTTAATAGTACGTACTTTATAAACATATCCACATTCTTAATGGTATGTACTTTATAAACATATCCACATTCTTAATGGTATGTACTTTATAAACATATCCACATTCTTAATGGTACATACTTTATAAACATATCGACATTCTTAATGCTATGTACTTTATAAACATATCCACATTCTTAATGGTACATACTTTATAAACATATCGACATTCTTAATGGTATGTACTTTATAAACATATCCACATTCTTAATGGTACATACTTTATAAACATATCGACATTCTTAATGGTAAGTACTTTATAAACATATCCACATTCTTAATGGTATGTACTTTATAAACATATCCACATTCTTTATGGTATGTACTTAATAAACATATCCACATTCTTAATGGTATGTACTTTATAAACATATCCACATTCTTAATGGTATGTACTTTATAAACATATCGACATTCTTAATGGAACATACTTTATAAACATATCGACATTCTTAATGGTATGTACTTTATAAACATATCCACATTCTTAATGGTATGTACTTTATAAACATATCCACATTCTTAATGGAACATACTTTATAAACATATCCACATTCTTAATGGAACATACTTTATAAACATATCGACATTCTTAATGGTATGTACTTTATAAACATATCCACATTCTTAATGGTATGTACTTTATAAACATATCCACATTCTTAATGGAACATACTTTATAAACATATCGACATTCTTAATGGTATGTACTTTATAAACATATCCACATTCTTTATGGTATGTACTTAACAAACATATCCACATTCTTAATGGTATGTACTTTATAAACATATCGACATTCTTAATGGTATGTACTTTATAAACATATCCACATTCTTAATGGTATGTACTTTATAAACATATCCACATTCTTAATGGAACATACTTTATAAACATATCGACATTCTTAATGGTACATCCTTTATAAACATATCCACATTCTTAATAGTACATACTTTATAAACATATCCACATTCTTAAGGGTATGTACTTTATAAACATATCCACATTCTTAATGCTATGTACTTTATAAACATATCCACATTCTTATTGCTATGTACTTTATAAACATATCCACATTCTTAATGGTACATACTTTATAAACATATCCACATTCTTCATGGTACATACTTTATAAACATATCCACATTCTTAATAGTACGTACTTTATAAACATATCCACATTCTTAATGGTATGTACTTTATAAACATATCCACATTCTTAATGGTATGTACTTTATAAACATATCCACATTCTTAATAGTACGTACTTTATAAACATATCCACATTCTTAATGGTATGTACTTTATAAACATATCCACATTCTTAATGGTATGTACTTTATAAACATATCCACATTCTTAATGGTACATACTTTATAAACATATCGACATTCTTAATGCTATGTACTTTATAAACATATCCACATTCTTAATGGTACATACTTTATAAACATATCGACATTCTTAATGGTATGTACTTTATAAACATATCCACATTCTTAATGGTACATACTTTATAAACATATCGACATTCTTAATGGTATGTACTTTATAAACATATCCACATTCTTAATGGTATGTACTTTATAAACATATCCACATTCTTTATGGTATGTACTTAATAAACATATCCACATTCTTAATGGTATGTACTTTATAAACATATCCACATTCTTAATGGTATGTACTTTATAAACATATCGACATTCTTAATGGAACATACTTTATAAACATATCGACATTCTTAATGGTATGTACTTTATAAACATATCCACATTCTTAATGGTATGTACTTTATAAACATATCCACATTCTTAATGGAACATACTTTATAAACATATCCACATTCTTAATGGAACATACTTTATAAACATATCGACATTCTTAATGGTATGTACTTTATAAACATATCCACATTCTTAATGGTATGTACTTTATAAACATATCCACATTCTTAATGGAACATACTTTATAAACATATCGACATTCTTAATGGTATGTACTTTATAAACATATCCACATTCTTTATGGTATGTACTTAACAAACATATCCACATTCTTAATGGTATGTACTTTATAAACATATCGACATTCTTAATGGTATGTACTTAATAAACATATCCACATTCTTAATGGTATGTACTTAATAAACATATCCACATTCTTAATGGTATGTACTTAATAAACATATCCACATTCTTAATGGTATGTACTTTATAAACATATCCACATTCTTAATGGTATGTACTTTATAAACATATCGACATTCTTAATGGAACATACTTTATAAACATATCGACATTCTTAATGGTATGTACTTTATAAACATATCCACATTCTTAATGGTATGTACTTTATAAACATATCCACATTCTTAATGGAACATACTTTATAAACATATCCACATTCTTAATGGAACATACTTTATAAACATATCGACATTCTTAATGGTATGTACTTTATAAACATATCCACATTCTTAATGGTATGTACTTTATAAACATATCCACATTCTTAATGGTATGTAATTTATAAACATATCGACATTCTTAATGGAACATACTTTATAAACATATCGACATTCTTAATAGTATGTACTTTATAAACATATCGACATTCTTAATGGTATGTACTTTATAAACATATCCACATTCTTAATGGAACATACTTTATAAACATATCGACATTCTTAATGGTATGTACTTTATAAACATATCCACATTCTTTATGGTATGTACTTTATAAACATATCCACATTCTTAATGGTATGTACTTTATAAACATATCCACATTCTTAATGGTATGTACTTTATAAACATATCCACATTCTTAATGGTATGTACTTTATAAACATATCCACATTCTTAATGGTATGTACTTTATAAACATATCCACATTCTTAATGGTACATACTTTATAAACATATCCACATTCTTAATGGTACATACTTTATAAACATATCCACATTCTTAATAGTATGTACTTTATAAACATATCGACATTCTTAATGGTATGTACTTTATAAACATATCCACATTCTTAATGGAACATACTTTATAAACATATCGACATTCTTAATGGTATGTACTTTATAAACATATCCACATTCTTTATGGTATGTACTTTATAAACATATCCACATTCTTAATGGTATGTACTTTATAAACATATCCACATTCTTAATGGTATGTCCTTTATAAACATATCGACATTCTTAATGGAACATACTTTATAAACATATCGACATTCTTAATGGTATGTACTTTATAAACATATCCACATTCTTAATGGTATGTACTTTATAAACATATCCACATTCTTAATGGAACATACTTTATAAACATATCCACATTCTTAATGGTATGTACTTTATAAACATATCCACATTCTTAATGGTATGTACTTTATAAACATATCGACATTCTTAATGGAACATACTTTATAAACATATCGACATTCTTAATAGTATGTACTTTATAAACATATCGACATTCTTAATGGTATGTACTTTATAAACATATCTACATTCTTAATGGTATGTACTTTATAAACATATCCACATTCTTAATGGTACGTACTTTATAAACATATCGACATTCTTAATGGTATGTACTTTATAAACATATCCACATTCTTTATGGTATGTACTTTATAAACATATCCACATTCTTAATGGTATGTACTTTATAAACATATCCACATTCTTAATGGTATGTACTTTATAAACATATCGACCTTCTTAATGGAACATACTTTATAAACATATCGACATTCTTAATGGTATGTACTTTATAAACATATCCACATTCTTAATGGTATGTACTTTATAAACATATCCATATTCTTAATGGAATATACTTTATAAACATATCCACATTCTTAATGGAACATACTTTATAAACATATCGACATTCTTAATGGTATGTACTTTATAAACATATCCACATTCTTAATGGTATGTACTTTATAAACATATCCACATTCTTAATGGTATGTACTTTATAAACATATCGACATTCTTAATGGAACATACTTTATAAACATATCGACATTCTTAATAGCATGTACTTTATAAACATATCGACATTCTTAATGGTATGTACTTTATAAACATATCTACATTCTTAATGGTATGTACTTTATAAACATATCCACATTCTTAATGGTATGTGCTTTATGAACATATCCACATTCTTAATGGTACGTACTTTATAAACATATCGACATTCTTAATGGTATGTACTTTATAAACATATCCACATTCTTTATGGTATGTACTTTATAAACATATCCACATTCTTAATGGTATGTACTTTATAAACATATCCACATTCTTAATGGTATGTACTTTATAAACATATCGACATTCTTAATGGAACATACTTTATAAACATAGACATTCTTAATGGTATGTACTTTATAAACATATCCACATTCTTAATGGTATGTACTTTATAAACATATCCACATTCTCAATGGAATATACTTTATAAACATATCCACTTTCTTAATGGAACATACTTTATAAACATATCGACATTCTTAATGGTATGTACTTTATAAACATATCCACATTCTTAATGGTATGTACTTTATAAACATATCCACATTCTTAATGGTATGTACTTTATAAACATATCCACATTCTTAATGGAACATACTTTATAAACATATCGACATTCTTAATGGTATGTACTTTATAAACATATCCACATTCTTAATGGTATGTACTTTATAAAGATATCCACATTCTTAATGGAACATACTTTAGAAACATATCCACATTCTTAATGGTATGTACTTTATAAACATATCCACATTCTTTATGGTATGTACTTTATAAACATATCCACATTCTTAATGGTATGTACTTTATAAACATATCCACATTCTTAATGGTATGTACTTTATAAACATATCCACATTCTTAATGGTATGTACTTTATAAACATATCCACATTCTTAATGGAACATACTTTATAAACATATCGACATTCTTAATGGTATGTACTTTATAAACATATCCACATTCTTTATGGTATGTACTTTATAAACATATCCACATTCTTAATGGTATGTACTTTATAAACATATCCACATTCTTAATGGTACATACTTTATAAACATATCCACATTCTTAATGGTATGTACTTTATGAACATATCCACATTCTTAATGGTATGTACTTTATAAACATATCTACATTCTTAATGGTATGTACTTTATAAACATATCCACATTCTTAATTGTATGTACTTTATAAACATATCGACATTCTTAATGGTATGTACTTTATAAACATATCCACATTCTTAATGGTATGTACTTTATAAACATATCTACATTCTTAATGGTATGTACTTTATAAACATATCTACATTCTTAATGGTATGTACTTTATAAACATATCCACATTCTTAATGGTATGTCCTTTATGAACATATCCACATTCTTAATGGTATGTACTTTATAAACATATCTACATTCTTAATGGTATGTACTTTATAAACATATCCACATTCTTAATGGTATGTACTTTATGAACATATCCACATTCTTAATGGTATGTACTTTATAAACATATCTACATTATTTATGGTATGTACTTTTCAACATATCCACATTCTTAATGGTATGTACTTTATGAACATATCCACATTCTTAATGGTATGTACTTTATAAACATATCTACATTCTTAATGGTATGTACTTTATAAACATATCCACATTCTTAATGGTATGTACTTTATGAACATATCCACATTCTTAATGGTATGTACTTTATAAACATATCTACATTCTTTATGGTATGTACTTTTCAACATATCCACATTCTTAATTGTATGTACTTTATAAACATATCGACATTCTTAATGGTATGCACTTTATAAACATATCTACATTCTTAATGGTATGTACTTTATAAACATATCCACATTCTTAATAGTATGTACTTTATAAACATATCCACATTCTTAATGGTATGTACTTTATAAACATATCCACATTCTTAATGGTCCAGCCTTTATAAACATATCCACATTCTTAATGGTATGTACTTTATAAACATATCCACATTCTTAATGGTATGTACTTTATAAACATATCCACATTCTTAATGGTATGTACTTTATAAACATATCCACATTCTTAATGGTATGTACTTTATAAACACATCCACATTCTTAATGGTATGTACTTTATAAACATATCCACATTCTTAATGGTATGTACTTTATAAACATATCCACATTCTTAATGGTACATACTTTATAAACATATCGACATTCTTAATGGTATGTACTTTATAAACATATCGACATTCTTAATGGTATGTACTTTATAAACATATCCACATTCTTAATGGTACATACTTTATAAACATATCGACATTCTTAATGGTATGTACTTGATAAACATATCCACATTCTTAATGGTATGTACTTTATAAACATATCCACATTCTTAATGGTATGTACTTTATAAACATATCCACATTCTTAATGGTATGTACTTTATAAACATATCCACATTCTTAATGGTATGTACTTTATAAACATATCCACATTCTTAATGGTATGTACTTTATAAACATATCCACATTCTTAATGGTACATACTTTATAAACATATCCACATTCTTAATAGTATGTACTTCATAAACATATCGACATTCTTAATGGTATGTACTTTATAAACATATCCACATTCTTAATGGTACATACTTTATAAACATATCCACATTCTTAATAGTATGTATTTTATAAACATATCCACATTCTTAATGGTATGTACTTTATAAACATATCCACATTCTTAATGGTATGTACTTTATAAACATATCCACATTCTTAATGGAACATACTTTATAAACATATCGACATTCTTAATGGTATGTACTTTATAAACATATCCACATTCTTTATGGTATGTACTTTATAAACATATCCACATTCTTAATGGTATGTACTTTATAAACATATCCACATTCTTAATGGTACATACTTTATAAACATATCCACATTCTTAATGGTATGTACTTTATAAACATATACACATTCTTAATGGTACATCCTTTATAAACATATCCACATTCTTAATGGTATGTACTTTATAAGCATATCCACATTCTTAATGGTATGTACTTTATAAACATATCGACATTCTTAATGGTATGTACTTTATAAACATATCCACATTCTTTATGGTATGTACTTTATAAACATATCCACATTCTTAATGGTATGTACTTTATAAACATATCCACATTCTTAATGGAACATACTTTATAAACATATCCACATTCTTAATGGTATGTACTTCATAAACATATCGACATTCTTAAGGGTATGTACTTTATAAACATATCCACATTCTTAATGCTATGTACTTTATAAACATATCCACATTCTTATTGCTATGTACTTTATAAACATATCCACATTCTTAATGGTACATACTTTATAAACATATCCACATTCTTCATGGTACATACTTTATAAACATATCCACATTCTTAATAGTACGTACTTTATAAACATATCCACATTCTTAATGGTATGTACTTTATAAACATATCCACATTCTTAATGGTATGTACTTTATAAACATATCCACATTCTTATTGCTATGTACTTTATAAACATATCCACATTCTTAATGGTATGTACTTTATAAACATATCGACATTCTTAATGGTACATACTTTATAAACATATCCACATTCTTAATGGTACATACTTTATAAACATATCCACATTCTTAATAGTATGTACTTTATAAACATATCGACATTCTTAATGGTATGTACTTTATAAACATATCCACATTCTTAATGGAACATACTTTTTAAACATATCGACATTCTTAATGGTATGTACTTTATAAACATATCCACATTCTTTATGGTATGTACTTTATAAACATATCCACATTCTTAATGGTATGTACTTTATAAACATATCCACATTCTTAATGGTATGTACTTTATAAACATATCCACATTCTTAATGGTATGTACTTTATAAACATATCCACATTCTTAATGGAACAGACTTTATAAACATATCGACATTCTTAATGGTATGTACTTTATAAACATATCCACATTCTTAATGGTACATACTTTATAAACATATCGACATTCTTAATGGTATGTACTTGATAAACATATCCACATTCTTAATGGTATGTACTTTATAAACATATCCACATTCTTAATGGTATGTACTTTATAAACATATCCACATTCTTAATGGTATGTACTTTATAAACATATCCACATTCTTAATGGTATGTACTTTATAAACATATCCACATTCTTAATGGTATGTACTTTATAAACATATCCACATTCTTAATGGTACATACTTTATAAACATATCCACATTCTTAATAGTATGTACTTCATAAACATATCGACATTCTTAATGGTATGTACTTTATAAACATATCCACATTCTTAATGGTACATACTTTATAAACATATCCACATTCTTAATAGTATGTATTTTATAAACATATCCACATTCTTAATGGTATGTACTTTATAAACATATCCACATTCTTAATGGTATGTACTTTATAAACATATCCACATTCTTAATGGAACATACTTTATAAACATATCGACATTCTTAATGGTATGTACTTTATAAACATATCCACATTCTTTATGGTATGTACTTTATAAACATATCCACATTCTTAATGGTATGTACTTTATAAACATATCCACATTCTTAATGGTACATACTTTATAAACATATCCACATTCTTAATGGTATGTACTTTATAAACATATACACATTCTTAATGGTACATCCTTTATAAACATATCCACATTCTTAATGGTATGTACTTTATAAGCATATCCACATTCTTAATGGTATGTACTTTATAAACATATCGACATTCTTAATGGTATGTACTTTATAAACATATCCACATTCTTTATGGTATGTACTTTATAAACATATCCACATTCTTAATGGTATGTACTTTATAAACATATCCACATTCTTAATGGAACATACTTTATAAACATATCCACATTCTTAATGGTATGTACTTCATAAACATATCGACATTCTTAAGGGTATGTACTTTATAAACATATCCACATTCTTAATGCTATGTACTTTATAAACATATCCACATTCTTATTGCTATGTACTTTATAAACATATCCACATTCTTAATGGTACATACTTTATAAACATATCCACATTCTTCATGGTACATACTTTATAAACATATCCACATTCTTAATAGTACGTACTTTATAAACATATCCACATTCTTAATGGTATGTACTTTATAAACATATCCACATTCTTAATGGTATGTACTTTATAAACATATCCACATTCTTATTGCTATGTACTTTATAAACATATCCACATTCTTAATGGTATGTACTTTATAAACATATCGACATTCTTAATGGTACATACTTTATAAACATATCCACATTCTTAATGGTACATACTTTATAAACATATCCACATTCTTAATAGTATGTACTTTATAAACATATCGACATTCTTAATGGTATGTACTTTATAAACATATCCACATTCTTAATGGAACATACTTTTTAAACATATCGACATTCTTAATGGTATGTACTTTATAAACATATCCACATTCTTTATGGTATGTACTTTATAAACATATCCACATTCTTAATGGTATGTACTTCATAAACATATCCACATTCTTAATGGTATGTACTTTATAAACATATCCACATTCTTAATGGTATGTACTTTATAAACATATCCACATTCTTAATGGAACAGACTTTATAAACATATCGACATTCTTAATGGTATGTACTTTATAAACATATCCACATTCTTAATGGTATGTACTTTATAAACATATCCACATTCTTAATGGAACATACTTTATAAACATATCGACATTCTTAATGGTATGTACTTTATAAACATATCCACATTCTTTATGGTATGTACTTTATAAACATATCCACATTCTTAATGGTATGTACTTTATAAACATATCCACATTCTTAATGGTACATACTTTATAAACATATCCACATTCTTAATGGTATGTACTTTATGAACATATCCACATTCTTAATGGTATGTACTTTATAAACATATCTACATTCTTAATGGTATGTACTTTATAAACATATCCACATTCTTAATTGTATGTACTTTATAAACATATCGACATTCTTAATGGTATGTACTTTATAAAGATATCGACATTCTTAATGGTATGTACTTTATAAACATATCCACATTCTTAATGGTACGTACTTTATAAACATATCCACATTCTTAATGGTACATACTTTATAAACATATCCACATTCTTCATGGTACATACTTTATAAACATATCTACATTCTTAATGGTATGAACTTTATAAACATATCTACATTCTTAATGGTATGTACTTTATAAACATATCCACATTCTTAATGGTATGTACTTTATAAACATATCTACATTCTTAATGGTATGTACTTCATAAACATATCTACATTCTTAATGGTATGTACTTTATAAACATATCCACATTCTTAATGGTATGTACTTTATAAACATATCTACATTCTTAATGGTATGTACTTTATAAACATATCTACATTCTTAATGGTATGTACTTTATCAACATATCTACATTCTTAATGGTATGTACTTTATGAACATATCCACATTCTTAATGGTATGTACTTTATAAACATATCTACATTCTTAATGGTATGTACTTTATAAACATATCCACATTCTTAATGGTATGTACTTTATAAACATATCTACATTCTTAATGGTATGTACTTTATAAACATATCTACATTATTAATGGTATGTACTTTATAAACATATCCACATTCTTAATGGTATGTCCTTTATGAACATATCCACATTCTTAATGGTATGTACTTTATTAACATATCTACATTCTTAATGGTATGTACTTTATAAACATATCCACATTCTTAATGGTATGTACTTTATGAACATATCCACATTCTTAATGGTATGTACTTTATAAACATATCTACATTCTTTATGGTATGTACTTTTCAACATATCCACATTCTTAATTGTATGTACTTTATAAACATATCGACATTCTTAATGGTATGTACTTTATAAACATATCTACATTCTTAATGGTATGTACTTTATAAACATATCCACATTCTTAATAGTATGTACTTTATAAACATATCGACATTCTTAATGGTACATACTTTATAAACATATCCACATTCTTAATGGTACATACTTTATAAACATATCCACATTCTTAATAGTATGTACTTTATAAACATATCGACATTCTTAATGGTATGTACTTTATAAACATATCCACATTCTTAATGGAACATACTTTTTAAACATATCGACATTCTTAATGGTATGTACTTTATAAACATATCCACATTCTTTATGGTATGTACTTTATAAACATATCCACATTCTTAATGGTATGTACTTTATAAACATATCCACATTTTTAATGGTATGTACTTTATAAACATATCCACATTCTTAATGGTATGTACTTTATAAACATATCCACATTCTTAATGGAACAGACTTTATAAACATATCGACATTCTTAATGGTATGTACTTTATAAACATATCCACATTCTTAATGGTATGTACTTTATAAACATATCCACATTCTTAATGGAACATACTTTATAAACATATCGACATTCTTAATGGTATGTACTTTATAAACATATCCACATTCTTTATGGTATGTACTTTATAAACATATCCACATTCTTAATGGTATGTACTTTATAAACATATCCACATTCTTAATGGTACATACTTTATAAACATATCCACATTCTTAATGGTATGTACTTTATGAACATATCCACATTCTTAATGGTATGTACTTTATAAACATATCTACATTCTTAATGGTATGTACTTTATAAACATATCCACATTCTTAATTGTATGTACTTTATAAACATATCGACATTCTTAATGGTATGTACTTTATAAAGATATCGACATTCTTAATGGTATGTACTTTATAAACATATCCACATTCTTAATGGTACGTACTTTATAAACATATCCACATTCTTAATGGTACATACTTTATAAACATATCCACATTCTTCATGGTACATACTTTATAAACATATCTACATTCTTAATGGTATGAACTTTATAAACATATCTACATTCTTAATGGTATGTACTTTATAAACATATCCACATTCTTAATGGTATGTACTTTATAAACATATCTACATTCTTAATGGTATGTACTTCATAAACATATCTACATTCTTAATGGTATGTACTTTATAAACATATCCACATTCTTAATGGTATGTACTTTATAAACATATCTACATTCTTAATGGTATGTACTTTATAAACATATCTACATTCTTAATGGTATGTACTTTATCAACATATCTACATTCTTAATGGTATGTACTTTATGAACATATCCACATTCTTAATGGTATGTACTTTATAAACATATCTACATTCTTAATGGTATGTACTTTATAAACATATCCACATTCTTAATGGTATGTACTTTATAAACATATCTACATTCTTAATGGTATGTACTTTATAAACATATCTACATTATTAATGGTATGTACTTTATAAACATATCCACATTCTTAATGGTATGTCCTTTATGAACATATCCACATTCTTAATGGTATGTACTTTATTAACATATCTACATTCTTAATGGTATGTACTTTATAAACATATCCACATTCTTAATGGTATGTACTTTATGAACATATCCACATTCTTAATGGTATGTACTTTATAAACATATCTACATTCTTTATGGTATGTACTTTTCAACATATCCACATTCTTAATTGTATGTACTTTATAAACATATCGACATTCTTAATGGTATGTACTTTATAAACATATCTACATTCTTAATGGTATGTACTTTATAAACATATCCACATTCTTAATAGTATGTACTTTATAAACATATCCACATTCTTAATGGTATGTACTTTATAAACATATCCACATTCTTAATGGTATGTACTTTATAAACATATCCACATTCTTAATGGAACATACTTTATAAACATATCGACATTCTTAATGGTATGTACTTGATAAACATATCCACATTCTTAATGGTATGTACTTTATAAACATATCCACATTCTTAATGGTATGTACTTTATAAACATATCCACATTCGTAATGGTATGTACTTTATAAACATATCCACATTCTTAATGGTATGTACTTTATAAACATATCCACATTCTTAATGGTATGTACTTTATAAACATATCCACATTCTTAATGGTACGTACTTTATAAACATATCCACATTCTTAATGGTACATACTTTATAAACATATCGACATTCTTAATGGTATGTACTTTATAAACATATCCACATTCTTAATGGTATGTACTTTATAAACATATCTACATTCTTAATGGTATGTACTTTATAAACATATCCACATTCTTAATGGTATGTACTTTATAAACATATCTACATTCTTAATGGTATGTACTTTATAAACATATCCACATTCTTAATGGTATGTACTTTATAAACATATCTACATTCTTAATGGTATGTACTTTATAAACATATCGACATTCTTAATGGTATGTACTTTATAAACATATCGACATTCTTAATGGTATGTACTTAATAAACATATCCACATTCTTAATGGTACATACTTTATAAACATATCGACATTCTTAATGGTATGTACTTGATAAACATATCCACATTCTTAATGGTATGTACTTTATAAACATATCCACATTCTTAATGGTATGTACTTTATAAACATATCCACATTCTTAATGGTATGTACTTTATAAACATATCCACATTCTTAATGGTATGTACTTTATAAACATATCCACATTCTTAATGGTATGTACTTTATAAACATATCCACATTCTTAATGGTACATACTTTATAAACATATCCACATTCTTAATAGTATGTACTTCATAAACATATCGACATTCTTAATGGTATGTACTTTATAAACATATCCACATTCTTAATGGCACATACTTTATAAACATATCCACATTCTTAATAGTATGTACTTTATAAACATATCCACATTCTTAATGGTATGTACTTTATAAACATATCCACATTCTTATTGCTATGTACTTTATAAACATATCCACATTCTTAATGGAACATACTTTATAAACATATCAACATTCTTAATGGTATGTACTTTATAAACATATCCACATTCTTAATGGTATGTACTTTATAAAGATATCCACATTCTTAATGGAACATACTTTATAAACATATCCACATTCTTAATGGAACATACTTTATAAACATATCGACATTCTTAATGGTATGTACTTTATAAACATATCCACATTCTTAATGGAACATACTTTATAAACATATCGACATTCTTAATGGTATGTACTTTATAAACATATCCACATTCTTAATGGTATGTACTTTATAAACATATCCACATTCTTAATGGTATGTACTTTATAAACATATCCACATTCTTAATGGAACATACTTTATAAACATATCGACATTCTTAATGGTATGTACTTTATAAACATATCCACATTCTTAATGGTATGTACTTTATAAAGATATCCACATTCTTAATGGAACATACTTTATAAACATATCCACATTCTTAATGGTATGTACTTTATAAACATATCCACATTCTTTATGGTATGTACTTTATAAACATATCCACATTCTTAATGGTATGTACTTTATAAACATATCCACATTCTTAATGGTATGTACTTTATAAACATATCCACATTCTTAATGGTATGTACTTTATAAACATATCCACATTCTTAATGGAACATACTTTATAAACATATCGACATTCTTAATGGTATGTACTTTATAAACATATCCACATTCTTTTTGGTATGTACTTTATAAACATATCCACATTCTTAATGGTATGTACTTTATAAACATATCCACATTCTTAATGGTACATACTTTATAAACATATCCACATTCTTAATGGTATGTACTTTATGAACATATCCACATTCTTAATGGTATGTACTTTATAAACATATCTACATTCTTAATGGTATGTACTTTATAAACATATCCACATTCTTAATTGTATGTACTTTATAAACATATCGACATTCTTAATGGTATGTACTTTATAAACATATCCACATTCGTAATGGTATGTACTTTATAAACATATCTACATTCTTAATGGTATGTACTTTATAAACATATCTACATTCTTAATGGTATGTACTTTATAAACATATCCACATTCTTAATGGTATGTCCTTTATGAACATATCCACATTCTTAATGGTATGTACTTTATAAACATATCTACATTCTTAATGGTATGTACTTTATAAACATATCCACATTCTTAATGGTATGTACTTTATGAACATATCCACATTCTTAATGGTATGTACTTTATAAACATATCTACATTCTTTATGGTATGTACTTTTCAACATATCCACATTCTTAATGGTATGTACTTTATGAACATATCCACATTCTTAATGGTATGTACTTTATAAACATATCCACATTCTTAATGGTATGTACTTTATAAACATATCGACATTCTTAATGGTATGTACTTTATAAACATATCGACATTCTTAATGGTATGTACTTTATAAACATATCCACATTCTTAATGGTATGTACTTTATAAACATATCCACATTCTTAATGGTATGTACTTTATAAACATATCCACATTCTTAATGGTATGTACTTTATAAACATATCCACATTCTTAATGGTATGTACTTTATAAACATATCCACATTCTTAATGGTATGTACTTTATAAACATATCCACATTCTTAATGGTATGTACTTTATAAACATATCCACATTCTTAATGGTATGTACTTTATAAACATATCCACATTCTTAATGGGATGTACTTTATAAACATATCCACATTCTTAATGGTATGTACTTTATAAACATATCCACATTCTTAATGGTATGTACTTTATAAACATATCCACATTCTTAATGGTATGTACTTTATAAACATATCTACATTCTTAATGGTATGTACTTTATAAACATATCCACATTCTTAATGGTATGTACTTTATAAACATATCCACATTCTTAATGGTATGTACTTTATAAACATATCCACATTCTTAATGGTATGTACTTTATAAACATATCCACATTCTTAATGCTATGTACTTTATAAACATATCGACATTCTTAATGGTATGTACTTCATAAACATATCCACATTCTTAATGGTATGTACTTTATAAACATATACACATTCTTAATGGTATGTACTTTATAAACATATCCACATTCTTAATGGTATGTACTTCATAAACATATCCACATTCTTAATGCTATGTACTTTATAAACATATCCACATTCTTAATGGTACGTACTTTATAAACATATCCACATTCTTAATGGTATGTACTTTATAAACATATCCACATTCTTAATGGTATGTACTTTATAAACATATCCACATACTTAATGGTATGTACTTTATAAACATATCGACATTCTTAATGGTACGTACTTTATAAACATATCCACATTCTTAATGGTACGTACTTTATAAACATATCCACATTCTTAATGGTATGTACTTTATAAACATATCGACATTCTTAATGGTATGTACTTCATAAACATATCCACATTCTTAATGCTATGTACTTTATAAACATATCCACATTCTTAATGGTATGTACTTTATAAACATATCCACATTCTTCATGGTATGTACTTTATAAACATATCCACATTCTTAATGGTATGTACTTTATAAACATATCCACATTCTTTATGGTATGTACTTCATAAACATATCCACATGCTTAATGGTATGTACTTTATGAACATATCCACATTCTTAATGGTATGTACTTTATAAACATATCCACATTCTTAATGGTATGTACTTTATAAACATATCCACATTCTTTATGGTATGTACTTTATAAACATATCCACATTCTTAATGGTATGTACTTTATGAACATATCCACATTCTTAATGGTATGTACTTTATAAACATATCCACATTCTTAATTGTACGTACTTTATAAACATATCCACATTCTTAATGCTATGTACTTTATAAACATATCCACATTCTTAATGGTATGTACTTTATAAACATATCCACATTCTTAATGCTATGTACTTTATAAACATATCCACATTCTTAATAGTACGTACTTTATAAACATATCCACATTCTTAATGGTATGTACTTTATAAACATATCCACATTCTTAATGGTATGTACTTTATAAACATATCGACATTCTTAATGGTATGTACTTTATAAACATATCGACATTCTTAATGGTATGTACTTTATAAACATATCCACATTCTTAATGGTATGTACTTTATAAACATATCCACATTCTTAATGGTATGTACTTTATAAACATATCCACATTCTTAATGGTATGTACTTTATAAACATATCCACATTCTTAATGGTATGTACTTTATAAACATATCCACATTCTTTATGGTATGTACTTCATAAACATATCCACATGCTTAATGGTATGTACTTTATGAACATATCCACATTCTTAATGGTATGTACTTTATAAACATATCCACATTCTTAATGGTATGTACTTTATAAACATATCCACATTCTTTATGGTATGTACTTTATAAACATATCCACATTCTTAATGGTATGTACTTTATGAACATATCCACATTCTTAATGGTATGTACTTTATAAACATATCCACATTCTTAATTGTACGTACTTTATAAACATATCGACATTCTTAATGGTATGTACTTTATAAACATATCCACATTCTTAATGGTATGTACTTTATAAACATATCCACATTCTTTATGGTATGTACTTTATAAACACTAGGGCATGCCCGTACGTGGGTGCCCGTTCCTTGCCAAAAAAAAAAAAAAACGCTACCCGTACGCGCTACCCCGCCCGTACGCCCGTACGCCCGTAAACAAAAAAAACAACGCTCTTCGCTTCCGCCCTTCGCTCTGACTGAATTGGGAGAAATAATGCGCATAAGAAATCGAGAAATTATTATTTTCTCCGGAAGAAATCGAATTACGAACCGTAATGGCGCACGCGCTCGGCTCGGCTCGCTCTCACATCGGCCACGCCTACGCAACAACGCGTTCTGTGATTGGCTGCCGGAAGTGCAGTCTTCACTGTCCGGAAGGTCGCATATCGCAGTTACGATGAATCGCAAATTAGTTTTAATTAGTTTTAAAACATAGTTGAACGCCAACATAGTTTGCCAACGTGAAATAAATGAATACGCTCTCAAATGTGCCGTCCGAGGCAGAGTCTGTTCGCCACGTTCGGCACACGTGATAGCTCGCTGCTCTCTGATTGGTTGAATCGTTTTTTGGACATAGCTCGGTAACTACTTCTCCGATTAATATGAAACCTTGAAAAGGCACATCCTCGGGTCCCCAGCAATATACCTGGCAAGTTTAAAGTATATCGGACCGGTAGTTGTCGAGAAACAGCGGTCACAGACAAACATACATACATACATACATACATACATACATACATACACACACACAGAGATTACTGGAATTATAGATAGATATCCACATTCTTAATGGTATGTACTTTATAAACATATCCACATTTGTAATGGTATGTACTTTATGAACATATCCACATTTTTAATGCTATGTACGTTTCGAGGTTCCTTCCAGTTGAAAAAACAGATGACGTGTGATATTGGCTTCCACCAGGTGGCGTTTGAGGCCTATGTTAATACAGTATGTTTGGACAGACAGACAACCTAACACATTCAAATTGATGAATGTAATAAACACTTCGGATTCGGATAAGTTCAAAACAATTTGGATATAACATCGGAATGGCAGAACAAGGTAATGGGAGGTCTTCCTTGGGAGAAACAGTTTGAGACCCTTTTTTCACCCCCGCCCCTATTATACAGACATACATGTTTGCACAATTGTCAATGTAGATGTTATGTAAGGCTTATGAACTTCCCATGGGACATACAGGGTGACAACAATGACATCATTGGTGAAGATGACTACAATGACATCTCACCAAACCCACCTTCTATGGTATCCATGGAAATCTCCACGCATGGCTTGCAGACTTCCTCTCTGGTCGTAGTCAACGTGTGGCCCTGAATGGATTTCTCTCATCTCCCCTTCCTGTTCAGGCTGGAGTTCCCCAAGATAGTGTTCTGGGCCCTGTGCTATTTCTTGTCTTCATCAATTATCTCTCCGACTCTCTGGAAAATCCTCTCCATCTCTTTGCTGATGACTCCACTCTCTGCCGCTCCATTCCTCAACCCTCAGATCGGCAGTCTGCAGCCTCCTCACCCTCTGCAGACCTGGACGAAATCACAGACTTATCAAACAAGTGGAACATGTCTTTCAATCCTGACAAATCTCACACTCACACGATGTCTCTCCGAAAAGACCGACTGGAAAACCCTCCCATCTACTTTCTCAACAATCCTCTCCAAGAAGTTCTGTCACTCAAGCTTTTGGCTCTCACTATCTGCCATGATCTTTCCTGGGAAAACCACATTTCAAATCTGGCCTCCAAAGCCAGTCGCCGACTGGGCATCCTCCATCGTGCGAAGTCCTTCCTTGGCACACCTGAGCTCCTCACCACATACAAGGCTTTCATCTGCAGCTCAATGGAATACTGTTACCCCCTCTGGGCCGGTGCTCCTGCCTCACCCCTAGCTCGGCTTCACGCTGTTGAAACCAAAGCTTTCAGAATCATTGGAATCTCCTGCGATGAAGCCAACTCTGAGGGCCTTTCACTCATTCACTGCCGGCAGGTTGGTGGTCTGCCGACTGTCTTCTGTCTTCTACCGACTCCTCTCCAGCCTTGCTCCCTCAGCTCTGTCTGTGCTCTGTCCCCCAAATATTCCTACAGGTTGCAGAAGATCTGCCAGCAACCCTCTTATGGTGAAACTGTCAAATTCAAGACTCTCTGCTCACCTTCACTCTTTCATGCCTCTGGATCAAACTCCCTCACTCTCTTCCATCCCACTCCTCCCTCCAGGTCTTCAAAACACCTGTTCACCACCATCTCTTATCTTCCCCCATCCAAAACCTTGATATCTTCTACCTCCGTTAATTCACCCCAGATCCACTTTTTTGAAATACCAACTTTTTAATGGAAGCCCTAGCTGTTTCCATGTGTTTTATACCTCTCCCACCCCCCCCCCCCCCCACCCCCCTTCCCATGCCTCACCCCAAGTCCTCTCCCTCCCACAGATCTCCCGATGTCCCTGTTCTCTACTGTTGTACGTGTGTGCTTCCCTCTCTCTCTCCCCATGTTGTCTCCCGCTCCCTTTATTATATGTTTTATGTGTCAGTTTGTTTTTGTGAGATTTAATGTTAGCTCTTACATGAGCCTCGATCTTGTATTCAAAAAAAAGAAAAAAAAGTGGTATTCCAGCCGTAATTGGTTTTATTGTAATCTTTATCTGAAAAATCTGAAACTTAATATATCTGATCTCCAACCCAATGTGAGTGAAGAATTAAATGCATGACGTCATCAGTCCCGTGGTCTGGCGGCCATATTGGATTGAAAATAAAAACATAGAAATTCTTCTTCGCCAGAATCGCTTAACAGATCGATGCGAAACTTCATACATATGATTGACTAGCCATGGGGAATATAGTTTGAATTTTTTTACATATCCACCTTCATTGATGTAATTTAGCCTTAATGTACACAAATGTGGTCCTTAAATATCCTTATCGATCAATAAAGCTATGGATAATGGAAATGTATGTGACAAAATGGGGTGCATGCACGGATGATATGGGTATATGGGCCATAATAGCAGGGACTATAACAGTAGCCATAACATAACAGTAGCAGTATATGAGCACTACCGAGTGTAGTTCTAGTTTTAAACGAGTTTATCGTTTTCCCAAATGTACAAAAGGTCAGTCTGACGTTCTAGGCAAGATGGGAGACATTCAAATTCCCCAAAAACACAAGAGTTATCACATGAGAATCCAGATCAGCCTAAAGCATCCATTGCATCAAGATTGAAGCTCTCAAGCAAACTGTCTTGATGTGGTGCTGTGTTACCTGTTACCTTGCCACACGACACAGCAAGGGCATCATTTAGTGAGCATGGAATGCCCGAGTAAACACTTGAGCAATTCAAGAATGTCCAATATAAATGTTTAGCCACAGCACAAATACAAGCACTAAATACAAAACGGGGCATATGCCCCAGGTTGAGTTTCTTAAAAATACATTGAAATGTTTGCCAACAAAAGTTGGAATGAAGTTTTGGATTTTTCTGTTTCAAGTGTTGAGTGGGCATATTAATCCATTGGGAATGTACCGCAGTAGTTACTCGTATGTTTCATGTCCAGGCACCTAAAAGTTTTCAGAACATTAAGAGACTGGCTATCCTAAAGTTACAAGGATCAACCATTATAGAAAGGTCTTGCCTGGATATTAAATTATATTCCCCTACATCAATAAAAAAAATATAAAAAATTCAAACTATATTTCCCATGGCTAGTCGATCAATGTATGAAGTTTCGCATCGATCTGTTAAGCGGTTCTGGCGAAGAAGAATTTCTATGTTTTTATTTTTAATCCGATATGGCCGCCAGACCACGGGACTGATGACGTCATGAATTTAATTCTGCACTCACATTGGGTTGGAGATGACCTTGCTATTCGTTTCTATTGCAGGATCTTTTTCCGACTGTCAGAGCGATAACATAAACAAACCCAAGATGTCCAAAATCAGTCCTTTGTCAGATTTTTACCAACAAAGCTTTAATAAAATAATTATAATGATGCATTAGGCCTGATTAACATGCTTTATGCCAATTTAAGGACGCCACCAGGAGACGCCATTGGCCAGGCGTGGATGGTAATCGAATGGAGGCGACTTCGAAACTTCCAAAAACTAGAATGTACTCATAAAAAGAACCACCTTTGTAGGCCATTTTTCCCCGCCGAGCTGGGGTTAGCCTTTTTTGGGCACAGTGGTCCCCTTTTTGAAGCAATGTTTTACAGCCGGATGCCCTTCCTGCTGCCAACCCTGTTAGTCACCTCTTGCAACACAGTGAATTACCAGTGAACTGGTGCTCAATTTGCCGACCTCGGAAGGTATGACAGGCTGAGTCAACCCTTCCCCTGGCGTTAATTCAGTGATCGGCCGGGATTTGAACCCAGGATCCTAGGATCCCAAGCCGGCACCTTAACCGCTAAGCCAACACCAGGCAAGTCATGATAGAAGCAAGAAGTATAAATGGCACATGAAAGCTTAATTCATAAAAGTTTTTCAACAACTAACTTGGGTCAGATTTCTAGGCTTCAACACAACCGCCATCTTTCGTAGTACATCGTTCAATTTTATTGTCCAACTTGTTGAAAACATTCTCCAGTTGCTGCTGAGTTATTTCAGGAATTGCATTTGGGATCCTAGCCCGAAGTTCATGCAAATAATGTGGTTTCGATGAGTAAACGATTGTTTTACGAACCCCCAAAAAAGTATTCCAATGAGGACAAGTCAGGTGAACAATTGGTCAACGTCTATCAATCCAGTTTCCAGGAAGACGTTATATTCAAGAACCATCGCACACCGAAGCTTCAAGGCAGGTAGCCTCACCTTGCTGGTGCAACGTGAGACGTGAAAGATGAAATAATCGCAATTGGGCAACAAATAAGTTCTGCAACATTGCAAAGTAACGGTCGCCATTGATTGTTGCTTCTTCACAAAGGAAATGACCAATGGCGTGACTTCCTGAGGGCACGACACACATTGATTTTTGGTTTCTTTCAAGTTGCGAAACTTCCTGAATTTTTCTTTTCTTTTCCCAAAACGCAGCAATTGTGGCAGATGATTTTGCCCCTGATGTGGCAATGCCCAATCAGAAAATATCAACTTGTTAAGAAACAGGACAATTGTAGGTTTTTTGAAAATTCGAATTGATGACATAAATGTAGCCACACATGATAGTCCTCTTCCAGTAACATGTGAACCACCTGAATCTTGTAAACATGTTCATGCAATTTCACGTTGAGGATTTTGTGTACTGTTGATTGCAGGATGTTTAGTTCACCAGATGTACATCGGACTTCTATCATGCCCTCTGGATGACAGCCACAGTCTCCTTGTGGATTTGAGGCCTCCTTGCGGAGCATGGTTTGTCATTCACTTCCCTGATTTGTTTTGAATGTTTTCATCCAATTTTTAAATGAGTTCCTATATGTTGCATCTTTATTGTAACGAGCAGTGAATTTTCTTCTCACTGCTATAGACTTCTGTTCTGCTTGCCATTACCCAATTCACCTTTTCTTATATGGTCGCCATTTTCCATCAGTTTTAACTTCCGACATGAAATGAAAAAATACTAACAGAACAATAACGAGATGGTATTCATAGAATACTTACCCTGCGCAGTCAACTTGTTGCGAGCCAAACTCCTCTGTTTTTGAACATTTTTTTATTTGATCCAATATGGCTGCCAGACCACGTGAGCGATGACATCATAAATTTATATTCTCTAATATAATTGTTGCATAGACCACACTCAATAAATTTCAAACTGATCAGACTAAGCGTTGTCCCTGTCGAAGTATGACGTATGACGTCATAATTATGGCACCAATGCCGTAATAGTTAACAACACCGTTTCCACATATGGAGTTCTTTACAATGAGCCATGTTTAAATTTTTTCCATCAGCGGTTTTGGAGATATAGAGGTGCAACATTTTTCGGTTTTTCCAAGATGGCGCCTGTACCACATGACCTATGACGTCATGATTGTCATTAAAATATTCCACAGGAGGAGGCACTCCTATGGTGAAAATTTCGTGCCCATCAAACCAACAGTTGCTGAGAACAAAAAATTCACAATGATCGGATACTTGTTGTACTTGTCGAATTATGACGTCATAATCAAGGCACCTATGACATCATCATTAACTTATCTTATTCCCCATGGTGAGTACTTGACAATGAGCCATGTATCAATTTTTTCCATTGAGCGGTTTGTGAGATATAGAGGTGTAACGTTTTTCCAAGATGGCGTCTATACCACGTGACCTATGACGTCATAATAATGAATAATTTTTTTTACAGGCGGAGGCGTTTCTATGGTAAAGTTTCGTGTCAATTGGACCAACGGTTGCCGACAAAATGAATTTTTAAAATGCAGACACGAACAGCACACGGCACACGTACGCACAGAATGCTTAACCCCGATTTTCGCTTCACGGGCGCAGGTTAACTAGAACGGCACTCGGTAGAGAGCATTTACACCTCAATCATTTCACTTAACAATCCTCTTTAGGAAGTTCAGTTATTCAAACTCCTGAGACTATCAGCCACAATGCTTCTTGGACAAACCACATTTCAAAGTTGGCCTCCAAAGTCAGCCACCGACAGGGCATCCTCCATCATACAAAGTCCTTCCTTGACACAACTGAACTCCTGTACTCCTACAAGGCCTTCATGAAACCAAAGCCTTCAAGAACATTGGAACCTCCCTACTCCCCGCGATGAAGCCGAGTCTATGGGCGTACAACTTCGCCACCGCAGACATGTCGGGGGTCTCGCTGTCTTCTCCCACCTCATTTCTCGTCTTGCACCCTCTCCTTTTTCCGTGCTCGGTCGCCCCCAGATTTCTACATGGCTCACATGCTCCACCATCAATCCCCTTCTGGTGAAACTATCTAAATCTAGGAACTCTACTCACCTCCACTCATTTGTTCCTCTTTTTTTCAGTTCAACAAAGTTCAATTTTTTTTCCTCTTTTTTTTTTTTCCAGGAATCAACTTCCACATTCTCTTCAATCACATTCTTCCCATGAGGTATTCAAGACAGTTATTCACCAACATCTCAGATCTTCCCCCATTTTAAAACCATAATCTTTTCTACCCTTCTTAACCCCCATGCACGCCACCCCAACCACCCTCCCTCCCCTCCAAATTTCCAGTTTTTCCTTCCTGAGAGCTTCCTTCTGTATCCATCTTGTTCGGCCCATGCATCCTTTCCTGCTGGTTCTCCATTCCTCCCCACACCCATTGTTTGTCTAGGTTTCCCCCTTCAACTCCGCTGTTGGTGTTCCCCCCCCCCCCCCCCCCTCTCTCTCTCTACTGTTCCTTTTGTCCTGCTATTTCCTGATCGGCCTAGTGTACTATCGCTTCAATGAGCCTCGACTCTGTATACAATAAATAGTCCCAAGTTGGTTCACGGGCATCTCTTGAGGTTGTAGTTCAGACCTTTGCTGATTTGGGGGGATTCCCATGGGAATGCCCATGATCCCCTGGGAGCCCCCCACATATGAAATCGGAAATCTAAGACAGCGATTCTGCGGACCATCGAGTAGTAGGGGTCCCTCTCCTCGCCCCCAACTTCCCACCGGGAGCCCCCATGATCCGAAATCGAAAAATCGAAGCCCGAGAGATTGTTCGGGCTCCTGTCTTCTATTCATGCGTCAAGTTTCAGAACAATCAAGGGATGAGTAGCAAAATTATAAAAAAAGTTAACATGAACAAAAAAGTTTTTTAAAAAGTTAACGGACGGACGGACATCCGGACATCACGACCCATTTTTGAAGTTCACCTCTTGATGAGATGTGATGACCTAAAAATAAAAATAAAAAGCCCATTTGGCCAACATTGCTGTGGTACATTCTCGGCTTAATTTTTGCTCCAGCTTACAACATCAATCTTTGTGATGATTTTGCTAAAGGCTAAATAAATATTCGTGGGATGGGGGGGGGGCGGGTGGGGGATCGAGGGGGGGAGAGGGGGCATGAATACTTTTACAGGGTGAGGAATGAACAAACACAGACAGCACATTCACTTTTTAACAAGACTCTCACGTAGACATCATATTGTCATATTCACCTTCATGTGTAGTGTTTGATTGTTTATAATAATAATAACAAGTGAATCCACTTGGATTCCGCCCAGGTTGGCACATGGAAATTATGATGTAGCATAATTATCATCTCGGGTCAAGATTTGAAATTATGCCATGGTTTTTGTAAAATTGCTACTAGAGGGCCATTTGGGTCCTCTGGGTCATTTGGGTCCTCTGGGTCATTTGGGTCCTCTGGGTCATTTGGGTCCTCTGGGTCATTTGGGTCCTCTGGGTCATTTGGGTCCTCTGGGTCATTTGGGTCCTCTGGGTCATTTGGGTCCTCTGGGTCATTTGGGTCCTCTGGGTCATTTGGGTCCTCTGGGTCATTTGGGTCATTTGGGTCATTTGGGTCCTCTGGGTCATTTGGGTCCTCTGGGTCATTTGGGTCCTCTGGGTCATTTGGGTCCTCTGGGTCATTTGGGTCCTCTGGGTCATTTGGGTCCTCTGGGTCATTTGGGTCCTATATTCCTATCCTATAACATATATATCCTATAACCTATCCTATATATATCCTATATCATATAACATATATCCTATATATCCTATAACATAACATATAACAAATATATCCTATATTATGTACTAGCGAGCGGCCGCGTACCAGCCAAAGGGGTAGCCCATGGTTAGCCTAAATATAGATTTGATGACGTCATGTTTACACATCTGAGCGACAGAAACTGTCTACACATCTGAGCGACAGAAACGTCTACACTGTTGGAGCTTCACTTTTGGAGAGACAGAAATTCTGGGTCATTTGGGTCCTCTGGGTCATTTGGGTCATTTGGGTCCTCTGGGTCATTTGGGTCCTCTGGGTCATTTGGGTCCTCTGGGTCATTTGGGTCCTCTGGGTCATTTGGGTCCTCTGGGTCATTTGGGTCCTCTGGGTCATTTGGGTCCTCTGGGTCATTTGGGTCCTCTGGGTCATTTGGGTCCTCTGGGTCATTTGGGTCATTTGGGTCATTTGGGTCCTCTGGGTCATTTGGGTCCTCTGGGTCATTTGGGTCCTCTGGGTCATTTGGGTCCTCTGGGTCATTTGGGTCATTTGGGTCCTCTGGGTCATTTGGGTCCTCTGGGTCATTTGGGTCCTCTGGGTCATTTGGGTCCTCTGGGTCATTTGGGTCATTTGGGTCATTTGGGTCCTCTGGGTCATTTGGGTCATTTGGGTCATTTGGGTCCTCTGGGTCATTTGGGTCCTCTGGGTCATTTGGGTCCTCTGGGTCATTTGGGTCCTCTGGGTCATTTGGGTCCTCTGGGTCATTTGGGTCCTCTGGGTCATTTGGGTCCTATATTCCTATCCTATAACATATATATCCTATAACCTATCCTATATATATCCTATATCATATAACATATATCCTATATATCCTATAACATAACATATAACAAATATATCCTATATTATGTACTAGCGAGCGGCCGCGTACCAGCCAAAGGGGTAGCCCATGGTTAGCCTAAATATAGATTTGATGACGTCATGTTTACACATCTGAGCGACAGAAACTGTCTACACATCTGAGCGACAGAAACGTCTACACTGTTGGAGCTTCACTTTTGGAGAGACAGAAATTCTGGGTCATTTGGGTCCTCTGGGTCATTTGGGTCATTTGGGTCCTCTGGGTCATTTGGGTCCTCTGGGTCATTTGGGTCCTCTGGGTCATTTGGGTCCTCTGGGTCATTTGGGTCCTCTGGGTCATTTGGGTCCTCTGGGTCATTTGGGTCCTCTGGGTCATTTGGGTCCTCTGGGTCATTTGGGTCATTTGGGTCATTTGGGTCCTCTGGGTCATTTGGGTCCTCTGGGTCATTTGGGTCCTCTGGGTCATTTGGGTCCTCTGGGTCATTTGGGTCATTTGGGTCCTCTGGGTCATTTGGGTCCTCTGGGTCATTTGGGTCCTCTGGGTCATTTGGGTCCTCTGGGTCATTTGGGTCCTCTGGGTCATTTGGGTCCTCTGGGTCATTTGGGTCCTCTGGGTCATTTGGGTCCTCTGGGTCATTTGGGTCCTCTGGGTCATTTGGGTCATTTGGGTCCTCTGGGTCATTTGGGTCCTCTGGGTCATTTGGGTCCTCTGGGTCATTTGGGTCCTCTGGGTCATTTGGGTCCTCTGGGTCATTTGGGTCCTCTGGGTCATTTGGGTCCTCTGGGTCATTTGGGTCCTCTGGGTCATTTGGGTCCTCTGGGTCATTTGGGTCCTCTGGGTCATTTGGGTCATTTGGGTCATTTGGGTCCTCTGGGTCATTTGGGTCCTCTGGGTCATTTGGGTCCTCTGGGTCATTTGGGTCCTCTGGGTCATTTGGGTCCTATATTCCTATCCTATAACATATATATCCTATAACCTATCCTATATATATCCTATATCATATAACATATATCCTATATATCCTATAACATAACATATAACAAATATATCCTATATTATGTACTAGCGAGCGGCCGCGTACCAGCCAAAGGGGTAGCCCATGGTTAGCCTAAATATAGATTTGATGACGTCATGTTTACACATCTGAGCGACAGAAACTGTCTACACATCTGAGCGACAGAAACGTCTACACTGTTGGAGCTTCACTTTTGGAGAGACAGAAATTCCCAGGCAAACGCTATAACGCACCAGGTTTACAACCTGTGCGTTAATAATACATTTATTTTATATAGCGATTTTCAAGAAGCCCAAAGACGCTTTGACAGAGTACAAAAAACAAGTGCAAAAAGACAATCACTGTTTCAATCACTGCACATGTATGTAATTACCCATCCATGCTGAAGTTGCCAGTCTTGCCAATATACTCATGTATCCTTCTATCCATAAATGGTAGACAGGTACAAGTAGGGCTGGTCTGAAATGAAATTATGCCGCAAACATGGGGCATCTTTGGTGCCCCTCTCCGTTTGTTCAACTTTTAAATGATTGTTACTGAACTTTATGAAAGGGTAGCAAGTGCAGGCAGTGGTGAGGGGTGGCAAGTGCAGGCAGTGGTGAGGGGGTACTGCATACAGGCAGTGGTGAGGGGTAGCAAGTGCAGGCAGTGGTGAGGAGGTATTGCGTACAGGCAGTGGTGAGGGGTGGCAAGTGCAGGCAGTGGTGAGGGGGTACTGCATACAGGCAGTGGTGAGGGGTAGCAAGTGCAGGCAGTGGTGAGGAGGTATTGCGTACAGGCAGTGGTGAGGAGGTAGTAAGTACAGGCAGTGATGAGGGGATAGCAAGTGCAGGCAGTGATGAGGGGTCGTGAGGACAGGCATTGGTAAGGGGTTAGCAAGGGCAAACAGGTTGAGGCTGTAGCGAGGTTCGACATGTTTATCAACCAGATAATGAAGGGTCCAGACAAAATAACTGTAGAAGAGCTATTTAGCAGAATAGACAATGGATTTATTGGACCAGGGGCTGAAACGAGTGAAGATATAGGACTGGAGAAGATATATCTTCGTTATATGTTATATTCTTATCTTATTATATTGTTATATCTTATATCTTTGTTATATGTTATATTCTTATCTTATTATATTGTTATATCTTATATCTTTGTTATATGTTATATTCTTATCTTATTATATTGTTATATGTTATATCTTTGTTATATGTTATATTCTTATCTTATTATATTGTTATATCTTATATCTTTGTTATATGTTATATTCTTATCTTATTATATTGTTATATGTTATATCTTTGTTATATGTTATATTCTTGTCTTATTATATTGTTATATGTTATATCTTTGTTATATGTTATATTCTTATCTTATTATATTGTTATATCTTATATCTTTGTTATATGTTATATTCTTATCTTATTATATTGTTATATGTTATATCTTTGTTATATGTTATATTCTTATCTTATTATATTGTTATATCTTATATCTTTGTTATATGTTATATTCTTATCTTATTATATTGTTATATGTTATATCTTTGTTATGTGTTATATTCTTATCTTATTATATTGTGATATGTTATCTCTTTGTTATATGTTATTGTACACCGCTCCTTTCCTATGCCATCTCCAGGCATTGCAAATCGTCATTGCCGGACACCAAAGGGGGCTCGGCAGTGACGCACGCTGAAAGAGAGTACTCAGTTTTCACTCTGGTTTCTTGTTTGTTTGTTTGTTTGTTTGTTTGTTTGTTTTCTTGGTTGTCCGGGCGATATCTCAGCCATCCTTCAAGCTAAGAAGCTGAAATTTCGGCACAATAGTGAGCAAGTCCTTTGTCAAAAACGGTATTTTTTGTTTTTTGATTAATCAATTAATTGAGGAGTTATTTAATTATTAGCGTTTAATTAAGTACTTATTTAATTAATTAAATTTCATTTCTCTTCTGACCATTATTAACTCAGGCACCTTTTGAGTTAGGAAGCTGATATTTGGACATGCCAATGACCAGGTGATTTGGCTGCAAAGGATATTTTTGATTTATTAATTAATCAATTAATCGATTAATTATTTAATTATTCGATTAATGACCCAAAAAATTTTTTTTTTTAAGTTACAGATTCTGATGAAATAGTGGTAGTTTATGTGTTCTCTGACCAAATTGATTACCAATTTAATTTTTTTATGATTATTATTTATTTATTTTCATTATTAATCATTTATTTATTTTCTTTCTCATTTGGCCAATATCTCAGGCACCTTTTGAGCTGGGAAGCTAATATTTGGACATAAGTGACCAAGTGATGTGGCTATCAAGGATATTTTTGATTTATTGATTAATCATTTCATCTATTAATTATTTATTGATTAATCGATTAATTATTTATTGAGTAATCAATTAATTATTTAATTTTTTATAAATGACTTATTTAATTAAATTTCTAAAAGATACATCTTCGGATGAAGCACTAGTGGTTTAGTTATGCGATTAGCCAATTGATTATGAAAATATTTTGTGATAATCTTTTATTGATTTTAATTATACAATTAATCAATCAATTAGTGTACACCTCTCCCTCCCAATGCAGCCTTAATGAGCTGCACTGCGGTATTGCCGGGCGCCGGAGGCGCCCCGGCAATGCCGCGCTGCAGCATATTTAATTATTTGGCATGGGGCGGTGTACTTTGAATGTATGTGTACTTGTATTCTTATTGTACACCGCTCCTTTCCTATGCCATCTCCAGGCATTGCAAATCGTCATTGCCGGGCACCAAAGGGGGCTCGGCAATGACGTACGCTGAAAGAGAGTACTCAGTTTTCACTCTGGTTTCTTGTTTGTTTGTTTGTTTGTTTGTTTGTTTTCTTGGTTGTCCGGGCGATATCTCAGCCATCCTTCAAGCTAAGAAGCTGAAATTTCGGCACAATAGTGAGCAAGTCCTTTGTCAAAAACGGTATTTTTGGTTTTTTGATTAATCAATTAATTGAGGAGTTATTGAATTATTAGCGATTAATTAAGTACTTATTTAATTAATCAAATTTCCTTTCTCTTCTGACCATTAACTCAGGCACCTTTTGAGTTAGGAAGCTGATATTTGGACACGCCAATTACCAGGTGATTTGGCTGCAAATGCTATTTTTGATTTATTAATTAATCAATTAATCGATTAATTATTTAATTATTCGATTAATGACCAAAAATTTTTTTTTTTTTAAGTTACAGATTCTGATGAAATAGTGGTAGTTTATGTGTTCTCTGACCAAATTGATTAATAATTTAATTTTTTATGATTATTATTTATTTATTTTCATTATTAATCATTTATTTATTTTCTTTCTCATTTGGCCAATATCTCAGGCACCTTTTGAGCTGGGAAGCTAATATTTGGACATGAGTGACCAAGTGATGTGGCTATCAAGGATATTTTAGATTTATTGATTAATCATTTAATTGCTTAATTATTTATTGATTAATTGATTAATTATTTATTGATTAATCAATTAATTATTTAATTTTTTATTAATGACATTTAATAAAATTTCTAAAAGATAGGTCTTCGGATGAAGCACTACTGGTTTAGTTATGCTATTAGCCAATTGATTAAGAAAATATTTTGTGATAATCTTTTATCGATTTTAATTATACAATTAATCAATCAATTAGCGAACACCTCTTCCTCCCAATGCAGCCTCTATGAGGTGCACTGCGGTATTGCCGGGCGCCCCGGCAATGCCGCGCTGTAGGATATTTCATTATTTGGCATGGGGGCGGTGTACTTTGAATGTATGTGTACTTGTCTTATTATATTGTTATATGTTATATCTTTGTTATATGTTATATTCTTATCTTATTATATTGTTATATCTTATATCTTTGTTATATGTTATATTCTTATCTTATTATATTGTTATATGTTATATCTTTGTTATGTGTTATATTCTTATCTTATTATATTGTTATATCTTATATCTTTGTTATATGTTATATTCTTATCTTATTATATTGTTATATCTTATATCTTCGTTATATGTTATATTCTTATCTTATTATATTGTTATATCTTTGTTATATGTTATATTCTTATCTTATTATATTGTTATATGTTATATCTTTGTTATATGTTATATTCTTATCTTATTATATTGTTATATCTTATATCTTTGTTATATGTTATATTCTTATCTTATTATATTGTTATATCTTATATCTTCGTTATATGTTATATTCTTATCTTATTATATTGTTATATGTTATATCTTTGTTATATGTTATTGTACACCGCTCCTTTCCTATGCCATCTCCAGGCATTGCAAATCGTCATTGCCGGGCACCAAAGGGGGCTCGGCAGTGACGCACGCTGAAAGAGAGTACTCAGTTTTCACTCTGGTTTCTTTCTTGTTTGTTGTACACCGCTCCTTTCCTATGCCATCTCCAGGCATTGCAAATCGTCATTGCCGGGCACCAAAGGGGGCTCGGCAGTGACGCACGCTGAAAGAGAGTACTCAGTTTTCACTCTGGTTTCTTTCTTGTTTGTTTGTTTTCTTTCTTGGTTGTCCGGACGATATCTCAGCCATCCTTTGAGCTAGGAAGCTGAAATTTCGGCACAGTAGTGAGCAAGTCCTTTGTCAAATACGGTATTTTTTGTTTTTTGAATAATCAATTAATTGAGGAGTTATTTAATTATTAGCGTTTAATTAAGTACTTATTTAATTAATTAAATTTCATTTCTCTTCTGACCATTATTAACTCAGGCACCTTTTGAGTTAGGAAGCTGATATTTGGACATGCCAATGACCAGGTGATTTGGCTGCAAAGGATATTTTTGATTTATTAATTAATCAATTAATCGATTAATTATTTAATTATTCGATTAATGACCCAAAAAAATTTTTTTTTTAAGTTACAGATTCTGATGAAATAGTGGTAGTTTATGTGTTCTATGACCAAATTGATTACCAATTTAATTTTTTTATGATTATTATTTATTTATTTTCATTATTAATCATTTATTTATTTTCTTTCTCATTTGGCCAATATCTCAGGCACCTTTTGAGCTGGGAAGCTAATATTTGGACATAAGTGACCAAGTGATGTGGCTATCAAGGATATTTTTGATTTATTGATTAATCATTTCATCTATTAATTATTTATTGATTAATCGATTAATTATTTATTGAGTAATCAATTAATTATTTAATTTTTTATAAATGACTTATTTAATTAAATTTCTAAAAGATACATCTTCGGATGAAGCACTAGTGGTTTAGTTATGCGATTAGCCAATTGATTATGAAAATATTTTGTGATAATCTTTTATTGATTTTAATTATACAATTAATCAATCAATTAGTGTACACCTCTCCCTCCCAATGCAGCCTTAATGAGCTGCACTGCGGTATTGCCGGGCGCCGGAGGCGCCCCGGCAATGCCGCGCTGCAGCATATTTAATTATTTGGCATGGGGCGGTGTACTTTGAATGTATGTGTACTTGTATTCTTATCTATATTATAATAGCCGTAGATGATTCTGTCTGTCTGTCTGTCTGTCTATCTGTTGGGTGTCTGTCCGGGGTGTGGCTTACTCGGTTTGCAGAGTAGCTCCACCCATAGCTCCACCCATTCTGGGAGTGGCTATAAACAAATATCCACCATTTTATTAACTCGCATAGCTTTGAGTCCTGTTTTGTAGGCCCGTGGTGTCTTGCTCTCCCCCAGTTTTATTTCAAATCAAATTCGATAAATCATTTCATTTTTCACAGTCGCTAACATAGTTTTAGACTCGGTTGAAAAAAAACGGGAAGAAAATCCGATGAAAGTTGCCGTTTATAGAACGAAATGAATTCTCAAAGGCCTGTAACTTCAAGGCCATTGAGTCTCTCTCACGCCTTTATCTCCAATCTAACTCACCATATGATTTCATTTTTATCGATGGTTTTACTTTTAGACTCGGTGTCAGCAATAATTGAGAACAATCCACACACGCGGGAAAATGCAGAGATATATTTTTTAAAATCGCGTCATGGTGTATCATACACCGCCCAACATGACACCGCCGGCAATGTGTCGATATATATTAAAAATTCGCTTTTGCTTTTCCGTTATGATATATTACTATTTCGTTTGATGATAGTCGTCACAAAAACGTCAACAATGATGCCGACATATATTTCTTCGTTTTTATTTCATTCAACATATTAGCCGGAAGTAAAATATGTTTCAGGAAATTACCGAGAGATATTTCTTCGTTTTTTTTATTAGTTATGTGCGCATACACTTTAAATAGGTTTATTTGAAATCTTTAATTTTCCACAAACATTCCACACACGCGGGAAAATGCAGAGATATATTTTTTAAAATCGCGTCATGGTGTATCATACACCGCCCAACATGACACCGACGGCAATGTGTCGATATCTATTTTAAATTCGATATATCATTTCATTTTTCACAGTCGCTAACATAGTTTTAGACTCGGTTGAAAAAAAACGAGAAGAAAATCCGATGAAAGTTGCCGTTTATAGAACGAAATGAATTCTCAAATGCCTGTAACTTCAAGGCCATTGAGTCTCTCTCACGCCTTTATCTCCAATCTAACTCACCATATGATTTCATTTTTATCGATGGTTTTAGAGTCGGTGTCAGCAATAATTGAGAACATTCCACACACGCGGGAAAATGCAGATATATTTTTTAAAATCGCGTCATGGTGTATCATACACCGCCTAACATGACACCGACGGCAACGTGTCGATACATATTAAAAATTCGATATATCATTTCATTTTTCACAGTCGCTAACATAGTTTTCGACTCGGTTGAAAAAAAACGGGAAGGAAATCCAATGAAAGTTGCCGTTTATAGAACGAAATGAATTCTCAAACGCCTGTAACTTCAACTTCAAGGCCATTGAGTCTCTCTCACGCCTTTATCTCCAATCTAACTCACCATATGATTTCATTTTTATCGATGGTTTTGGACTCGGTGTCAGCAATAATTGAGAACATTCCACACACGCGGGAAAATGCAGAGATATATTTTTAAAAATCGCGTCATGGTGTATCATACACCGCCCAACATGACACCGACGGCAACGTGTCGATATATATTAAAAATTCGCTTTTGCTTTTCCGTTAAGATATATTACTTTTTCGTTTGATGACAGTCGTCACAAAAACGTCAACAATGATGCCGACATATATTTCTTCGTTTTTATTTAATTCAACATTATTAGCCGGAAGTAAAATATGTTTCAGGAAATTACCGAGAGATATTTCTTCGTTTTTTAAAATTAGTTATGTGCGAATACACTTTAAATAGGTTTATTTGAAATCTTTAATTTTCCACAATATAATTTACTTGCCATTTATCATTTGATGATTACGAGACAAATTCCTCTTGAGGATCGTGACAATTCATGCGCTGCGTGGAAACTTCTATTTCCAAAATGAATGAGACGATCGATGAAGAACGCAGACTTGAACAGGATGCAGCAAGAAAACGAATGAGACGGGCGAACGAGTCCATCGACGAACGTCAATGCAAACTTGCGGGGTCACCCGTGGGAATCCCACGGGCATGGATGTGTGTGACATTTCGACATATTGAGTTAGATGCTGCACATTCATTTTTACAAAATGGTTACTGGCAAGTCATCAGATCCAGAAATGGTGTAAAAACCACCGTTTAGAGGCCATTTTTCCCCGCAAAGCGGGGGTTGGCCTTTTCGGGGACCGTGGTAGTTGTTGTTTTTTTGTCCCCTTTTTGAAGCAATGTTTTACGGCCGGATGCCCTTCCTGACGCCAACCCTTTTTGCCGCCTTCAACGACAAACAGGGAATTACCAGTGAACTGGTACTCAATTAGCCGACCTCGGAAGGATGACAGGCTGAGTCAACCCCCCTGGCATTAATTCGGCGATCGACCGAGATTCGAACCCAGGATCCTAAGCCGGCACCCTAGCCGCTAGCCCAACACCAGAAATGGTGTCATGAACACAATTTATTTACGCACAAGCACAAAAGCAAGACGGGCCGATTTCCGATTCCGACGGGCCGACGGGCGAGACGGGCCGATTTCCGATTCCGACGGGCCGATTTGGAGCAAGAAAAAGAACGAGACGGGAGAAAAAGGAGAGAAACGAGACGGGGAAAGCCGATTGGAGAGGCGAGTGAGGCGCGATTGGAGAGGAGTGTGAGGCGCGATTGGAGAGGAGTGTGAGGCACGATTGGAGAGGAGTGTGAGGCGTGATTGGAGAGGAGTGTGAGGCACGATTGGAGAGGAGTGATTGGAGGGGAGTGTGAGGCACGATTGGAGAGGAGTGTGAGGCACGATTGGAGAGGAGTGTGAGGCGCGATTGGAGAGGAGTGTGAGGCGCGATTGGAGAGGAGTGTGAGGCGCGATTGGAGAGGCGTGTGAAGGATTGGAGAGGAGAGGAGTGTGAGGGATTGGAGAGGTGAGGGATTGGAAAGGAGAGGGATGTGAGGGTTTGGAGAGGAGAGGAGTGCTAGGTGGAGAGAGGAGAGTGTCAGGTGGAGACAGGAGAGTGTCAGGTGGAGACAGGAGAGTGTCAGGTGGAGAGGAGTGAGGGGTCACATATTATGTGAAATAACTAAATTCACACCATTTCTGGATCTGATGACTTGCCAGTAACCATTTTGTAAAAATGAATGTGCAGCATATAACTCAATATGTCGAAATGTCACACACATCCATGCCCGTGGGATTCCCACGGGTGACCCCGCTAGTCTTATTATATTGTTATATCTTATATCTTTGTTATATGTTATATTCTTATCTTATTATATTGTTATATGTTATATCTTTGTTATGTGTTATATTCTTATCTTATTATATTGTTACTAGCGGGGTCACCCGTGGGAATCCCACGGGCATGGATGTGTGTGACATTTCGACATATTGAGTTATATGCTGCACATTCATTTTTACAAAATGGTTACTGGCAAGTCATCAGATCCAGAAATGGTGTGAATTTAGTTATTTCACATAATATGTGACCCCTCACTCCTCTCCACCTGACACTCTCCTGTCTCCACCTGACACTCTCCTCTCTCCACCTAGCACTCCTCTCCTCTCCAAACCCTCACATCCCTCTCCTTTCCAATCCCTCACCTCTCCAATCCCTCACACTCCTCTCCTCTGCAATCCCTCACACGCCTCTCCAATCGCGCCTCACACTCCTCTCCAATCGCGCCTCACACTCCTCTCCAATCGTGCCTCACACTCCTCTCCAATCGTGCCTCACACTCCCCTCCAATCACTCCTCTCCAATCGTGCCTCACACTCCTCTGCAATCACGCCTCACACTCCTCTCCAATCGTGCCTCACACTCCTCTCCAATCGCGCCTCACACTCCTCTCCAATCGCGCCTCACACTCCTCTCCAATCGCGCCTCACACTCCTCTCCAATCGCGCCTCACTCGCCTCTCCAATCGGCTTTCCCCGTCTCGTTTCTCTCCTTTTTCTCCCGTCTCGTTCTTTTTCTTGCTCCAAATCGGCCCGTCGGAATCGGAAATCGGCCCGTCTCGCCCGTCGGCCCGTCGGAATCGGAAATCGGCCCGTCTTGCTTTTGTGCTTGTGCGTAAATAAATTGTGTTCATGACACCATTTCTGGTGTTGGGCTAGCGGCTAGGGTGCCGGCTTAGGATCCTGGGTTCGAATCTCGGTCGATCGCCGAATTAATGCCAGGGGGGTTGACTCAGCCTGTCATCCTTCCGAGGTCGGCTAATTGAGTACCAGTTCACTGGTAATTCCCTGTTTGTCGTTGAAGGCGGCAAAAAGGGTTGGCGTCAGGAAGGGCATCCGGCCGTAAAACATTGCTTCAAAAAGGGGACAAAAAAACAACAACTACCACGGTCCCCGAAAAGGCCAACCCCCGCTTTGCGGGGAAAAATGGCCTCTAAACGGTGGTTTTTACACCATTTCTGGATCTGATGACTTGCCAGTAACCATTTTGTAAAAATGAATGTGCAGCATCTAACTCAATATGTCGAAATGTCACACACATCCATGCCCGTGGGATTCCCACGGGTGACCCCGCAAGTTTGCATTGACGTTCGTCGATGGACTCGTTCGCCCGTCTCATTCGTTTTCTTGCTGCATCCTGTTCAAGTCTGCGTTCTTCATCGATCGTCTCATTCATTTTGGAAATAGAAGTTTCCACGCAGCGCATGAATTGTCACGATCCTCAAGAGGAATTTGTCTCGTAATCATCAAATGATAAATGGCAAGTAAATTATATTGTGGAAAATTAAAGATTTCAAATAAACCTATTTAAAGTGTATTCGCACATAACTAATTTTAAAAAACGAAGAAATATCTCTCGGTAATTTCCTGAAACATATTTTACTTCCGGCTAATAATGTTGAATTAAATAAAAACGAAGAAATATATGTCGGCATCATTGTTGACGTTTTTGTGACGACTGTCATCAAACGAAAAAGTAATATATCTTAACGGAAAAGCAAAAGCGAATTTTTAATATATATCGACACGTTGCCGTCGGTGTCATGTTGGGCGGTGTATGATACACCATGACGCGATTTTTAAAAATATATCTCTGCATTTTCCCGCGTGTGTGGAATGTTCTCAATTATTGCTGACACCGAGTCCAAAACCATCGATAAAAATGAAATCATATGGTGAGTTAGATTGGAGATAAAGGCGTGAGAGAGACTCAATGGCCATGGCCTTGAAGTTGAAGTTACAGGCGTTTGAGAATTCATTTCGTTCTATAAACGGCAACTTTCATTGGATTTCCTTCCCGTTTTTTTTCAACCGAGTCGAAAACTATGTTAGCGACTGTGAAAAATGAAATGATATATCGAATTTTTAATATGTATCGACACGTTGCCGTCGGTGTCATGTTAGGCGGTGTATGATACACCATGACGCGATTTTAAAAAATATATCTGCATTTTCCCGCGTGTGTGGAATGTTCTCAATTATTGCTGACACCGACTCTAAAACCATCGATAAAAATGAAATCATATGGTGAGTTAGATTGGAGATAAAGGCGTGAGAGAGACTCAATGGCCTTGAAGTTACAGGCATTTGAGAATTCATTTCGTTCTATAAACGGCAACTTTCATCGGATTTTCTTCTCGTTTTTTTTCAACCGAGTCTAAAACTATGTTAGCGACTGTGAAAAATGAAATGATATATCGAATTTAAAATAGATATCGACACATTGCCGTCGGTGTCATGTTGGGCGGTGTATGATACACCATGACGCGATTTTAAAAAATATATCTCTGCATTTTCCCGCGTGTGTGGAATGTTTGTGGAAAATTAAAGATTTCAAATAAACCTATTTAAAGTGTATGCGCACATAACTAATAAAAAAAACGAAGAAATATCTCTCGGTAATTTCCTGAAACATATTTTACTTCCGGCTAATATGTTGAATGAAATAAAAACGAAGAAATATATGTCGGCATCATTGTTGACGTTTTTGTGACGACTATCATCAAACGAAATAGTAATATATCATAACGGAAAAGCAAAAGCGAATTTTTAATATATATCGACACATTGCCGGCGGTGTCATGTTGGGCGGTGTATGATACACCATGACGCGATTTTAAAAAATATATCTCTGCATTTTCCCGCGTGTGTGGATTGTTCTCAATTATTGCTGACACCGAGTCTAAAAGTAAAACCATCGATAAAAATGAAATCATATGGTGAGTTAGATTGGAGATAAAGGCGTGAGAGAGACTCAATGGCCTTGAAGTTACAGGCCTTTGAGAATTCATTTCGTTCTATAAACGGCAACTTTCATCGGATTTTCTTCCCGTTTTTTTTCAACCGAGTCTAAAACTATGTTAGCGACTGTGAAAAATGAAATGATTTATCGAATTTGATTTGAAATAAAACTGGGGGAGAGCAAGACACCACGGGCCTACAAAACAGGACTCAAAGCTATGCGAGTTAATAAAATGGTGGATATTTGTTTATAGCCACTCCCAGAATGGGTGGAGCTATGGGTGGAGCTACTCTGCAAACCGAGTAAGCCACACCCCGGACAGACACCCAACAGATAGACAGACAGACAGACAGAATCATCTACGGCTATTATAATATAGATATCTTATATCTTTGTTATGTGTTATATTCTTATCTTATTATATTGTTATATGTTATATCTTTGTTATATGTTATATTCTTATCTTATTATATTGTTATATGTTATATCTTTGTTAAATGTTATATTCTTATCTTATTATATTGTTATATCTTATATCTTTGTTATATGTTATATTCTTATCTTATTATATTGTTATATCTTATATCTTTGTTATATGTTATATTCTTATCTTATTATATTGTTATATCTTATATCTTTGTTATATGTTATATTCTTATCTTATTATATTGTTATATCTTATATCTTTGTTATATGTTATATTCTTATCTTATTATATTGTTATATCTTATATCTTTGTTATATGTTATATTCTTATCTTATTATATTGTTATATGTTATATCTTTGTTATATGTTATATTCTTATCTTATTATATTGTTATTTGTTATATCTTTGTTATATGTTATATTCTTATCTTATTATATTGTTATATCTTATATCTTTGTTATATGTTATATTCTTATCTTATTATATTGTTATATGTTATATCTTTGTTATATGTTATATTCTTGTCTTATTATATTGTTATATCTTATATCTTTGTTATATGTTATATTCTTATCTTATTATATTGTTATATGTTATCTCTTTGTTATATGTTATATTCTTATCTTATTATATTGTTATATGTTATATCTTTGTTATATGTTATATTCTTATCTTATTATATTGTTATATGTTATATCTTTGTTATATGTTATATTCTTATCTTATTATATTGTTATATCTTATATCTTTGTTATATGTTATATTCTTATCTTATTATATTGTTATATCTTATATCTTTGTTATATGTTATATTCTTATCTTACTATATTGTTATATCTTATATCTTTGTTATATGTTATATTCTTATCTTATTATATTGTTATATCTTATATCTTTGTTATATGTTATATTCTTATCTTATTATATTGTTATATGTTATATCTTTGTTATATGTTATATTCTTATGTTATTATATTGTTATATGTTATATTGAAGGAGCTGGGGCTCCCACGTCGATCGGAAGAATGGACGCGACAAAAAGCTGGAATTCATCCGAGTTGCTTTAATCAAACCAAACACTCAGGCACTCTCAAAAGCCCGTTTATCGGGCAGCAATATATATACATATTATCCCGGAGCGTTTGCCCAGGAAAGGCGAGAGGGGGCGTGGCCCAGCGTCCTGGCTGCGGCCTGGCAAGTTGAGGGCGAGCCTGCCCGGGCGTCCTGGACAAGCCCGGCATGGTGATCGCGTCGCGTCCTTGATAGGTGCAAGGCGATTGTGAAAACCCAGCGGTAGCCGCTACACACGTCCCCCCAGAATCGACTTGCACCGGCAGGGTCAATTTGAGGGGGGTCCTGATGACCCGGCCGAAGCGACCCCTGGCGGGTCGTGGGAGGGGGTCCGGTGTGATGGTGGGCGGTCGAGTGGGGGGCACCGTGGATGGGGGGCGGCCTCGCCACGGCGGAAGGGCCACCCGTGGTGGGTGGTCGACGTCCACGTGCACCGGCTTGAGGCGGTCCACCGCAATCCGGTCCGACCTGCCGCCGATGTCGATGACGAACGACTTGTCGTCCCGTCGCAGCACCCGGAAGGGCCCGTCGTACGGCGGCCGGAGTGGCCCCCGATGTGCGTCGTGACGCACAAAAACATACTCCGCTGTGCGAAGTGCTGGGGGGACGTAGGACTGGGGGTCACCGTGGTGGGATGTTGGCACGGGGGCAAACCGTCGGGCGGCCTCCTGGAGGTCCGAGCGCTGGTGAGCTGCGGACCAGGGACTGGTAGCGTCGGGCACGAATTCGCCCGGGACGCGTAGCACCTGGCCATAGACCAGCTCGGCGGTGGATGCCTGGAGGTCCTCCTTGGGGGCCGTGCGGAGGCCCAAAAGGACCCACGGCAGCCGGTCGGCCCAACCGCCGTCTTGAAGGCCGGCCATGAGCGCGGCCTTCATGGAGCGGTGGAATCGCTCGCACAACCCGTTTGCTTGGGGGTGGTAGGACGTAGTACGGTGGAGCTTGACCCCCAGGTTGCGGGCGACCGCGCCCCACAGCTCAGAGGTGAACTGTGGTCCGCGGTCTGACGAGATGTCCGCCGGTGCGCCGAAGCGGGCGACCCAGGTGGCGATGAAAGCCTGCGCCACGACGGCGGTGGTGGTGGAGACGAGGGGAACGGCCTCCGGCCACCTGGTGGTCCTGTCCACCATGGTGAGCAGGTGTGTGAACCCCTGTGACGGGGGGAGGGGGCCCACCAGATCCACGTTGACGTGGTCGAAACGTCGTTCGGGCACGGTGAAAGGTGCCAGCGGGGCCTGGGTGTGTCGGTGGACCTTGGCCCGTTGGCAGGCCGTGCAGGTGCTGGTCCAATCGCGGACGTCCTGACGAAGGCCGTGCCAGACGAATCGTGCCGACACCAGCTTCTGGGAAGCTTTCCGGCCCGGGTGGGAAAGGCCGTGGAGGGAGGCGAAGATGCGGCGTTGCCAGGTGACGGGCACGATGGGGCGAGGCTGGCCTTGGGAGACGTCGCAGAGCAGGACAGTGTCCGCGAAGGGGATGTCGGCCAGGCGGAGGCCCGTGTCCGCCCCCCGGAGTGCTTGCACCGTGGTGTCGGTGGTTTGGTCCGCCGCCATAAGCGCAAAGTCCACGCCCAGGTAGACCGCGTTCGCGCTGGCCCGGGAAAGACAGTCGGCCACGGCGTTGTTTTTGCCGGCGACGTGCCGGATGTCCGTGATAAACTCCGACACGGCAGAGAGGTGGCGCTGTTGGCGGGCCGACCACGGCTCCGTGACCTTGGCCATGGCGTAAACCAACGGCTTGTGGTCGACGAACGCCGTGAAAGGTCGGCCCTCCAGGAGGTGGCGGAAATGGCGGACGGCCAGGTGTAGACCGAGGAGCTCCCGGTCAAACGTGCTGTATTTGAGCTCGTTCGGCCGGAGCTGCCGGCTGAAAAAAGCGAGTGGCTGCCAAACCCCGTTCACCCATTGCTCATGTACGGCGCCCACCGCGTAGTCGGAGGCATCCGTGGTGAGGGCGATGGGAGCGTTGAGCACCGGGTGAGCGAGCAGTGTTGCGTCGGCGAGGGCCCGCTTTGAGCTTTGGAAGGCCGCATCCATTGCTGCGGACCAGGCGATGTCGTGCTTAGCCGGCTTGCCCCGGAGGGCTTCGTAGAGGGGCCGCATGAGTTGAGCAGCGCGGGGCATGAAGCGGTGATAAAAATTCACCATTCCCAGGAATTCCTGCAGGGCCTTTATGGTGCGGGGACGCAGGAACGTGGTGATGGCCTCGACCTTGGTTGGCAGCAGCACGGCCCCGTTCTTGGTGATGTGGTGGCCCAAAAAATAAACGGCCGTCGTGCCGAAGTGGCATTTGGCCGGGTTGACGATGAGGCCGTGCTCGCTGAGGCGCCCGAACAGTGTTCGGAGGTGGAGGAGGTGCTCGGCCCGGGACGTGCTGGCGACGAGGATGTCGTCCAGGTAAACGAAAAGGAACGGCAGGTCACGCAGCACGCCGTCCATCAAGCGCTGGAACGCCTGAGCCGCGTTCTTGAGACCAAACGGCATCCGCAAGAATTCGAATAAGCCGAACGGCGTGATGACTGCCGTTTTAGGGACGTCGGCCGCCCTGACAGGTACCTGGTGATATCCCCGTATGAGATCAATTTTCGAAAAAATGACCCGTCCCGCCAGACGGGCGGAGAAGTCTTGGATATGCGGGATCGGGTACCTGTCGGGGGTGGTAGCGTCATTGAGACGGCGGTAGTCGCCACACGGGCGCCATCCACCCCCCGGCTTTGGCACGATGTGCAGTGGCGAGGCCAACGCGCTATCGGAGCGCCGCACGATGCCGAGGTGCTCCAACGCGTCGAATTCGGCCTTCGCCACGGCGAGCTTGGCTGGGTCGAGGCGGCGGGCCCTGGCGTAGACCGGCGGGCCCGTGGTTGGTATGTGGTGCTCGATCCCATGCCGTACTGCGACGGCCGAAAAAGTCGGCCGCGTGAGGGCCGGGAACTCTGTGAGCAGGCGAGCAAACTCGTTCGCCGCCGGGACGGCGCATGCCAGCTCGGTCGGCGCGGAGCTGCTCAATGTGCATACCAGGGAGCTGAAGGTTTCGGCGTTGATTAAATGACGCCGTTGGACGTCCACCAGCAGTCCGTGTGCGCAGAGGAAGTCGGCGCCTAGCAGAGCCATGGGCACGTTTGCGGTTACAAACGTCCAAGCAAAGCCTTGGCCGCCGAAGCAGAGGGTGACGTTGCGCGGGCCGAAGGTGTGGATGGTCGATCCGTTGGCCGCAACCAAGGAGGGGCCACAAACCGCGGACTGCCTGTCCTGGTCAGAGGTGGGTATGACGCTCAGTTGGGCGCCGGTGTCGCACAGGAAGCACCGTCCGGACGCTTTATCCGTGATGAACAGTAAGTTGCCCATGTGGCCGGCGCTCATGGCTGGTAATGAACGCCGGCCCGGCCGTTTCCCGGCCTGCCGAAGGTGCACGGGGGTCGGCATGTCCGGGCCTTCTGTCCGAACCTGGCATGATAGTAACACCATGCTTGGTCAGGTGGAGGCCCCGGTCGTCGTGCTGGAGGTGGTCGGCTCGGTGTAGCGGCCGCCAATTGCGTCGGCAGTTCGGTCGTCGACCGTGCCGGGTGCTCGGGCGCCATGGGTGTTGCGTCGGACGGCGGTGGGTCCCATGTCGCCGCTGCGATGCGCTGACCTGCGGCGGAGATCTTGTCGGCTTCTCTGGCAAGGGCCCGGGGATCTGTGATCGTCGTGCTTGCCAGGGCGAGGCGTACCGGGTTAGGCAGCTAACGGAGGAACAGCTCCCGGAACAGGAATGCCGGAGAGTGCTCGCCGAGCAGTGAAAGCATGTAGTCCATTCGCTCGGAAGGGCGCGTGTCGCCGAGCTCGGGCAGGTCGAGCAGGCGCCGTGCGCGTTCCGCCGATGGGAGGGCGAAAGCGTCGAGGAGAAGCTTCTTAATCGCGCCGTATTTGTCAGCGGCTGGCGGGCTCTCGAGGAGGCTCAGGGCGCGGGCCGCGGTGGCCGGACCGAGCGCTGCTACCACATGGTGGAAGCGGGTGTCGTCGGCCGTGATGCCTCGGAGGGCGAACAGGGAATCTGCCTGTGCGAACCAAACCGCCGCGTGAGCCTCCCAGAAGGTAGGCAGTTTAAGGGCGACTGCCGTGTCCATGTCGGTAGGTCACCAATGAAGGAGCTGGGGCTCCCACGTCGATCGGAAGAATGGACGCGACAAAAAGCTGGAATTCATCCGAGTTGCTTTAATCAAACCAAACACTCAGGCACTCTGAAAAGCCCGTTTATCGGGCAGCAATATATATACATATTATCCCGGAGCGTTTGCCCAGGAAAGGCGAGAGGGGGCATGCCCGGGCGTCCCGACCGAGGCCTGGCAAGTTGAGCGCGGGCCTGCCCGGGCGTCCTGGACGAGCCCGGCATGGTGATCGCTCCGCGTCCTTGATAGGTGCAAGGCGATTGTGAAAACCCAGCGGTAGCCGCTACAATATCTTTGTTATATGTTATATTCTTATCTTATTATATTGTTATATGTTATCTCTTTGTTATATGTTATATTCTTATCTTATTATATTGTTATATGTTATATCTTTGTTATATCTTCGTGGTCGGCACCCCTGGGTTGGCTGCCTCAGTATGTTGGGTACGTCGGCCCTTTATATATGGGAGAGACCCTTCTGCCTCGACAAACTCCTCTTTGTTGTTGTTTCCCGCCTGGTGAGTACAGTATGCCTTGTACAGACAAGAAGGGAGTGGTTCGTGGTTCGTGGTGAGAAGTGGGGCAGACGGTTAACACTCCCCCGTGTGACGTCAAATGAAAGAGGAGACCTGTTTGGCGAGAGGACACCTGGTGCTGGAAATGCCTCGTACCTTTCACCTTAAAGGAATTTCCTACACTATTGAGAACCCACAGCTTGAATTCCAAGCGAAGATGCAGAGGCGACCAAGGTGTGCAACCAAGGTGTGCGACCAAAGTGTGCGACCAAGGTGTGCAACCAAGGTGTGCGACCAAGGTGTGTCCTCGCATTTTGATGTTAGAAAAGGGATTGCCAAACAGGTTTCGATGAAATCTACAACTACAACACATTTCCTGTTCCTGTGCGACCTGGAAGTAAAAGTTTGTCCTTCCTCCATGGAGGTTTCAAAGTGAATTCTCTTTTTTCTGATCTGTTGTGTCCTTGGGATTTGGTAAAGAGCGACAAACGTTGCACAGTCAGTCTCAGGACGAGTTTCTACACAAACTGGGGTGTTCGACACAACACAATGAACACACCTGTTACTTCTTCACGACACAGGTGTTGGGTGTATTTTCACAACTTGTTTCCATTTCGGTTCTGCTTCCATCAGCGGTGGTATAGGCCTAGTATATGCATAGTGAAGAGTGAAAATCTGGAGATGAGGGAGTGATGGGTCTTGGGCAGGTGAGGATGAAGAGGTCCATGGTGTGTAACCCACTGGGAGAATGATGGGTCTTGGGCAGGTGAGGATGAAGTGGTCCATGGTGTGTAAACCACTGGGAGAATGATGGGTCTTGGGCAGGTGAGGATGAAAAGGTCCAGTGCCTAACCAACTGGGAAAATGATGGGTCTTGGGCAGGTGAGGATGAAGAGGTCCATGGTGTGTAACGCACTGGGAGAATGATGGGTCTTGGGCAGGTGAGGATGAAGAGGTCCATGGTGTGTAACGCACTGGGAGAATGATGGATCTTGGGCAGGTGAGGTTGAAGAGGTCCATGGTGTGTAACCCACTGGGAGAATGATGGGTCTTGGGCAGGTGAGGATGAAGAGGTCCATGGTGTGTAATCCACTTGGAGAGTGATGGGTCTTGGGCAGGTGAGGATGAAGAAGTCCATGGTGTGTAACCCACTGGGAGAGTCATGGGTCCTGGGCAGGTGAGGATGAAGAGGTCCATGGTGTGTAATCCACTTGGAGAGTGATGGGTCTTGGGCAGGTGAGGATGAAGAGGTCCATGGTGTGTAACCCACTGGGAGAATGATGGGTCTTGGGCAGGTGAGGATGAAGAGGTCCAGTGCCTAACCCACTGGGAGAATGATGGATCTTGGGCAGGTGAGGATGAAGAGGTCCATGGTGTGTAACGCACTGGGAGAATGATGGATCTTGGGCAGGTGAGGGTGAAGAGGTCCATGGTGTGTAACCCACTGGGAGAATGATGGGTCTTGGGCAGGTGAGGAAGAAGAGGTCCATGGTGTGTAACCCACTGGGAGAATGATGGATCTTTGGCAGGTGAGGATGAAGAGGTCCATTATGTGTAACCCACTGGGAGAATGATGGACCTTGGGCAGGTGAGGATGAAGAGGTCCATGGTGTGTAACCCACTGGGAGAATGATGGATCTTGGGCAGGTGAGGATGAAGAGGTCCATGGTGTGTAACCCACTGGGAGAGTCATGGGTCCTGGGCAGGTGAGGATGAAGAGGTCCATGGTGTGTAACCCACTGGGAGAATGATGGATCTTGGGTAGGTGAGGATGAGGAGATCCAGTGCCTCATGCAAGAGGTCTTTTTTTAGTTTGGGGTAGTGTGGCTCCCCTGAGAGATTTTCTTGGCTTGGAAGTGGGGGTTTGGCCCTTGTGACTCCCTTTACTTTAACCACTGACTACTAACATGATTTAGACTGGCAGGATAACCTACAGGTGTGCATACTCACCTCTGAGCTGTCTATCCCGGGTTTGAATCTCCACCCAGCTTTAAACCGCCATTCTGGTGTTTCACAGGCGGGGTGATTCATTAATATATGCAACATCCCTCGGATGGACGTTAAGCTGGGCGTCCTACCTGCCGGTATTAGTTGGTGGACTTTAAACATCTCACGGTGTCCTTCGTGAAGAGTTAGTGTGTTTTTGGCGGCGCCATGGAACAAAATGGACAGATTCCTGCTTGCACTGAAGGTAGCACGTGATCCGACATTCTTGGTTACACTGCTCGCTATTTTGGCAGCAGTGTGGAAGTGTAACTCAGTGTAACTTATTGATTGGCACTGGTAACTCATTGATTAAAGACTGGTAACGATTTCGTAAATGGATGCCAAGAATGTGCACGAACATGGTAATCTCTTGTCCACCTGGTCACAGCCCCAGGCTGGAGCACCCCCTTATCGTTTGGTAAACGGAACTCGCAGCAGGAGGGGAGCGAGCTGATGCCAGGACTCGGTGCATGCATGACCTCGGAGCATTAGCGGAGAAAGGATTAGCGCGACAAGGCCCATAAAAACCAGAGCAAACGATGAGTCAGGGAGACTTGTGACCAGAAGCTCTGACCTACGGAACGGAACGGAACCCTGTGAGCAGCGCTGAGAGAGAGCACTCATACTCAGAACCTCTGCCCGACGGGAATGGCGGAGGAACATCGGCCGAACGAGAAGGACCATGCGGATAGAGTGACCTGGTCCATTGAGTTAAACGGTAGTTATTTGGTATTGGAATGAAAGTGAATAACCAGTTAATAATAAAGTCATGACCTTTTGTAAAACCTGTGTCCGGTCATTGGAGTCTTGAGTCTCCCCGGCATCTCCACCATTTCCACTACAATTTGGAGGCACCGCTGAGATCAATTGGACACATACAAGACCTTTAAAGGTGAGTGTGTCTTGTTTTTGTCCAGTATGATTTACGAACTTGGGAATAGTTATGTGTATATAAAATGAGGATTTGGTGTGTGGGACTTGTGATTGTCCATAGGTAATCCAAGGATGGAACGTTTTAAATGATTCTATTTATTTGTGAGCTTGCGAGGACATTATACGCTGGGTATTGAAAGCCTTGCTCTGGTCTGCAGGCAAATCGGCTCATGAAGTGCACCATGAGGCGATTTGTTTGCCGGTTCGGTAAGGTTCGGTAAGGTCTGTACACCCGTTTTAAATAAATAATTTTTTTCAGTTTTCCCGCCATGTCTAAAACTCGTTCGATCAACAAATAAATTCATGACAGACAACGCCACCTCATGCCGGTCCAGAATTATTGTGAAAGATGGCGATTGGATGAAAATTGCATACCAACACTCCCTCACTGTCCCTCATTGTCCCTCATGTCCATTCCGGCACCCTGTCTCTTGCTCCCGCTCCTTCTCCCTCCCTTTAGTTCCCATTGGCGGACGCTTTGCGAGGAGCAAAGCGTTTGTGTGAACCCTCAACCTCAACCTAGGTTGAAGTTGTTACTGCAGGGTTATTGTTTTTTTTGTGTATTTTCTCTGCGCCCCATGCTCGCAGATTTGGTTGGTACAAATATTTTATTGAAAGGTGAAAGATTTATCTGCGATTAAGCTTCAAAAAAAAAATAAAATAAATAAATAAATAAAAAGAACCCATCCCTACATCTAAGGATCAGGAAGGGAAGGAATGGAAAATTTGAAGTATTAAAGAGTTTTATGGGATTATAAGGTCATATCGCGACATCATGGGAAAGCTAATGTTAATTGTGGGATGCCAGAGGTAATGGTGTAGTTTAATGCTCACACTGTTTTGGAAAATAATGCTCGATGCAACATGATCCTAAAAAGAACCCATCCCTACATGTAAGGATGTAAGGATGTAACGATGTGAGGTAATATTGAGTTATGGAATTAATTGCTTTCAACAATGCAAAGGGTGACAAGATATGGGATTTTAATGGGATTTTAATGGAATTTTAATGGGATTTTAATGGGATTTTAATGGGATAAATATAGAAGATGTTTGTTTTTGTCAAGAGAAAGTGACAATTGGCGGAGAAGTCACAGAGGCCGGGTTTTGGGCCTTTGACAGCAGAGAAATTGAGTTTTGACAGCAAAAGGCTTCCAAATAATGGTTGTGGCAAACAGTGACTTCTGGGATGACAGGGGTGTGGGGTATTTGGCATCGCCAGACTAGCTTATTGGTTTAGGAATGTTTAGAGGTCATTGCAATGTGATAATTACTTGTGATCATTTGTTGTTGGAACGTTTTGGGAACATTTAAATGTTGGGTTATGCTGACGTTTCCACAACGTCGCCACAACGTTTCACTTTCGTTGTTGCAACGTTTTGCTCCAACGTTTTGGGAACATTTAAATGTTGGGTTTTGCTGACGTTTCCACAACGTCGCCACAACGTTTCACTTTCGTTGTTGCAACGTTTTGCTCCAACGTTTTGGGAACATTTAAATGTTGGGTTTTGCTGACGTTTCCACAATGTTGCTACAACGTTTCACTTTCGTTGTTGCAACGTTTTGCTCCAACGTTTTGGGAACATTTAAATGTTGGGTTTTGCTGACGTTTCCACAACGTCGCTACAACGTTTCACTTTCGTTGTTGCAACGTTTTGCTCCAACGTTTTGGGAACATTTAAATGTTGGGTTTTGCTGACGTTTCCACAACGTCGCTACAACGTTTCACTTTCGTTGTTGCAACGTTTTGCTCCAACGTTTTGGGAACATTTAAATGTTGGGTTATGCTGACGTTTCCACAACGTCGCCACAACGTTTCACTTTCGTTGTTGCAACGTTTTGCTCCAACGTTTTGGGAACATTTAAATGTTGGGTTATGCTGACGTTTCCACAACGTCGCCACAACGTTTCACTTTCGTTGTTGCAACGTTTTGCTCCAACGTTTTGGGAACATTTAAATGTTGGGTTTTGCTGACGTTTCCACAACGTCGCTACAACGTTTCACTTTCGTTGTTGCAACGTTTTGCTCCAACGTTTTGGGAACATTTAAATGTTGGGTTTTGCTGACGTTTCCACAACGTCGCTACAACGTTTCACTTTCGTTGTTGCAACGTTTTGCTCCAACGTTTTGGGAACATTTAAATGTTGGGTTATGCTGACGTTTCCACAACGTCGCCACAACGTTTCACTTTCGTTGTTGCAACGTTTTGCTCCAACGTTTTGGGAACATTTAAATGTTGGGTTATGCTGACGTTTCCACAACGTCACCACAACGTTTCACTTTCGTTGTTGCAACGTTTTGCTCCAACGTTTTGGGAACATTTAAATGTTGGGTTTTGCTGACGTTTCCACAACGTCTCCACAACGTTTCACTTTCGTTGTTGCAACGTTTTGCTCCAACGTTTTGGGAACATTTAAATGTTGGGTTTTGCTGACGTTTCCACAACGTCGCCACAACGTTTCACTTTCGTTGTTGCAACGTTTTGCTCCAACGTTTTGGGAACATTTAAATGTTGGGTTTTGCTGACGTTTCCACAACGTCGCCACAACGTTTCACTTTCGTTGTTGCAACGTTTTGCTCCAACGTTTTGGGAACATTTAAATGTTGGGTTTTGCTGACGTTTCCACAACGTCGCTACAACGTTTCACTTTCGTTGTTGCAACGTTTTGCTCCAACGTTTTGGGGACACTCAAATGTTAAGTAAATTGGATAAGAATTCACGAGTTATTTAATTATTAGCGATTAAGGAAGTACTTATTTAATTAATTACATTTCGTATTACATTACAGTAATTACATTACAGTAATTACCTGAGGTAATTACAGTAATTACAGTTCCGGTAATTACAGTAATTACAGTAATCATTACAGTAATTGCAGTAATCTTATTACAGTAATTACATTACATTAACTCAGGCACCTTTTGAGTAAGGAAGCTGATATTTGGATATGACACTGACCAAGTGATGTGGCTGTCAAGAAAAATTTTGATTTATTGATTAATCATTTAATAAATTAACTCGTTGATTTATAAATGACTTATTTAATTATAATTCCTCAGAGATACATCTTCGGATGAGATACTTGCAGATTGGTTATGCTATGAGCCAATTGATTAAGGAAAATATTTTGTGATGGCCATATTGGCAATTTCGTGGCCATATTCGTGGCAACTCAGTTAGTGCCACTGCACCTTTAAAATGCATCCCTGCGTTCATTTTTCGATCGATTGAGTTGAAATTTTGAACAATCGGATCTGGACTGTCGTTGTTAATGGCTCTAGCACGCACTCGTCCAATCAGGATGGAGCGGTATGGTCCCGGATCATCACTGCCCGCAGTGTTAATTAGTTTTACTTTTTTCTCTTGGTCATATAATTTTGAAGACATGCATGTCATGATAGAGGAAATGTTTGTTCTGTTGAATGGAATAAATGTTGTTTATTTGTGTGGGTGTGTATTTCTTGTGTATTTTGGATATATTTTCACGACTAATTCCAGTTAACATCCTGCAAAATTTGCTCGTTTGCTGGCCGAGTCGAAATTGCGTTGAGTTCCTATGGCATGCGCCATTAAAAGCGCTGTGTAATGGTTGAGCTCCCTTTATTTCGTTTTGGTCATGCGGATGAGCAGACAAAGTGACGAATGCTGCGGCTGGAGCAGTAGAAGCGATGTTTTTTAATGGAAACGATGTAATGAGTAATTAAAAGTGGGAGGGGGCAACACCACGCATACCTCTTTTAAGGTGTGTATAAACCCTGGAATAAACGTGGGAGGGGGCAACACCACGCATACCTCTTTTAAGGTGTGTATAAACCCTGGAATATTTCAGCAATCAATACGATGCTGAAATGATGTAATTTACTGTGTAAGAGGGTCGACCTTGGGTTTGTTTGGGTTTGTTGTTTATTTTTGTGGGTGTGTATTTTTGTGTATTTTGGATATATTTTCACGACTAATTCCAGTTAACATCCTGCAAAATTTGCTCGTTTTCTGGCCGAGTCGAAATTGCGTTGAGGTCCTATGGCATGCGCCATTAAAAGCGCTGTGTAATGGTTGAGCTCCCTTTATTTCGTTTTGGTCATGCGGATGAGCAGACAAAATGACGAATGCTGCGGCTGGAGCAGTGGAAGCGATTTTTGAATTGTTCAATGATTATTCGATATTGTTATGACTTATTGTCAATAGGTATACTAAGTGGCCATGAGGTAGCCTGTTGCTATGTACAGTTTTATTCTATTGTTGATGATACCACATAGCTGTGGTGATAAAGGAAATGTTCGTTTTAAATAGATGATTATGATAGGACCATGACTATAAAATCATGATGATTATTATGAATGATATCATAGGGTTCAAATGCAGAATGATTGCATGAACTTGGGAAAGAACTTTCAAGCCCTATGGGATAAAGTGGGTGTTACAAGCGATGGAGTTTCAAAATTTAGCATGATTGAAGGAATTTTACAGTCTTATTTCAGGAGTTTTACGAAATTTATATTGCCAAGAGATTTGGGTACTATTAAAAAAAAAAATGATGAGATATTTTTCCCAATGAACTTTAATATCTGCCATCCATTTTGGCTGTCTCACGAAAGAAGGATGAGTTGCCTTTAGTGGTTGCAAAGAAAATTTGTGGAGACCAGGCAAAATGGGGAAATATGTCAGATATGACCCTAGGACAGGACGGTGATTCATCAATTGACATGAGGTACGAACCAGAGGTGACGACCGATGAGATTCGATCTCAGTCAATGGATGGACCTGTCCTGACATCATTGGGGAAAGGGCTTATGCAAGGAGTCATCCAAAATGATTAATTTGATTTATTGATGAATATTGATGAATTAATTGAAATTGAATAATTGATTGAATTGTTGATTGATTGAATCTAATTGATTGAATTTAATTGAATAAATTTAACTGAATAAATTGAACTGAATAAATTGAATTGAATATATTGATTGTTTGATTGATGAAAATGCGGTCTCAAGAAAGAAGCTTTGATATCTTTGTGAGATATTATCAATGTGAAGACAACCTTGGAAAATTGAGCAAGGTGGTGAGTTTATATACAGATATATATGTGCGGTTACCATTGTGTGATTTCCCCGTCAACAGAGCGGACACCTGAGGATTCACCCATTTCATACTGACCCTCCGGCTCATCTGCAAATACTGATCTGTGAGATTGGATTGTGCAAAAGCCACAGGTGAGGGAGATTCTCTGGAAATCACCGTTTGAACAGGTGGAGAGATCCTTCCTGGAGGTACGAGTGAAGCTTTAGAGGAACAAACTACAACACATCCAACGCTACTTTGATAAAAGGCAGAATGGGAAATGGAGCCTGCAAGAACACACAAGGACAACCAGAGATTCCACAAAAAGGTACTTGTACACATCATATGTACGACCGTTATGGTGCCGAAGCTATAAGGCAGGTCGAGAATTGGTATTTGTGGACAAAGGGACATGATGAGGAGTTTCCAAAAGATGGTACATTTGAGCGAAGTCGATTGGAAAGATTGGAACAAAGATTGAAAGCCAGGAAGAGACAGAATCTAACGGTAGACTGGCTTGCATTCCATCTTTGGGATGGTGAATCCAGACAACGGGAACAGCAAGAACGGATAACGGATCTAGAACTTAAAATAAAAAGGATACAGGATACAGTGGAGGAGACAAATGCACAACTGCCCTCGAAATTAGGAATGAAAGTGACAGTTGTCCCATCTGATTTCCAGTTGTCTCCCCCAAAAGGACGGTACAGAGAATTTTTTTGTGTTTCAGGAGATAACGAGAGATTGCAGTGGCAACTCAGGGATGTAGAGATGCAGCCCAGCAATACAAGTGCACAGGTGTACAGACCAGGTAACGACAGAAACCGGTGTTTCAAGTGTGGACGGATGGGACATTGGAAAAAAGGATGTCCGTATACCAAAAGGAAGACAAGTTAATAGGGTAAACCAAGATCAAGGGTACCAGTGCTGACCGATACCTCAGACAATGATTAGGCCTTCATTGCGACAAATCCCAAATGACGATTGGCCTCAACAAATTAGATTACTGGACAAACATGAATAACTGTCGATGATTCTTGGGTCTGAAAAGTTTTCGGAGCAAGAATTATTCATTTTTTCTTTTGCTTGTAAGCAAATTAGTAATTAATTGATCAAATGCCGAAATTGGATCTTTTATGTTGGGCACACAATTTTAAATTTACAAAGTTGGAACAATTGCTTTGCAAATTTTTGAAACCAAGTGACAAGGGTCACATGATGATCAGGTGGGAATTTCGGACTAGTGTTCCGCATGATTGATAGGTCAGTGGTCGACTGACATGCAAATGGGTGTGTAGTCAAATTTGGATAAATTATGGTGGGAACTGAAAGGGTAATTTCAATGTGACATCATAGGGGTTTAAAAAAAAAAAAAAAAAACTTTTTGGTCCATTTGCGTATTAGCATTTATAAAATTGAAGGACAAATTTTATGAAAATGAAACAAAACTGACACCCAACCTGATCTGTAAATAATGGTTCCAACGCAAACAAATATGCATAATGCATGCGTGTGTGTGTGTTTTGTGTATCAATGTTTGTGTTTGTTGTTTATTTTTTGTATATCAGTCTTACAAGATTGTTGACACCGACAGTGTGCCTTGTCTGAAAAATAGATAGTTCCATGGGGAAGGGATCGCATATCGAGAGAATTCATAAAAAAAAAAAAAAAAAAAAAAAAAAAAATAGAAATATAATTTGATTATGAAAATTATCACTTTGTCAAGGGATATGGAGAATAAAGATTTGATTTGCTGAGTTATGAGCAGCTATTCATTAATAAAAAAAATTGGAAGTAATCTTGGGATTCCATTGTGATCGAATTTATATGAGAATCAAAGCTATTTATGGATATGAGCTTCATAAAAATGTGGGAGTACAAAATTAGCCAAATTTTGGAGAGGTCTTACACTGACTTCCCAGAGTACTCTGCTCATGGATTTTTATATATATAAACTTGAAGTTTATCAGCATATAAATTGTGCTGTATGTATGGATGTGGTTTAGGCATAGATGATATGGGAAAATAGTAAAGAAAATTTTGCTGGTTTGAACTATTGTGGGTTTTCAGTTCTGGAGTTCAAACAAAGTCACTGGTTAACAGATGAGAAAGGATAGTAAATAAATTATTCGATGCTGGGCAAATTAAGTACGATATTACTAAGACTTATGAGAGCTATTGTTCTTCCTTACAGCAGTGGAAAATTATTGGGAAAAAATTAGATCCAACATAATGAATCTATAAAAGAATGTGATAGGGATAATATCCTCAATTTGTACTAATTATTTGATTGTGGGTAAAGGAATTAATTTATCGTAGTGGATTGTTAACAGCAGCCTGAAAATGTCCTGAGAGTGTGCATCCATGTAATCAGAAATCCCAGATTTGTTTTTACAAACAACATTTTGGTAGAGGTCTTGTGTGGACGAACACTTCCTTGGTAGATAAAAAACGGTACTGCATGCTGGCAGCCACTTTTGCGGCCAGTTAGGCCAAACAAATTGAGAGGAAATTGTAGTTAAATACGTAAGTTACACATGGCTATTTGAAAAAAGGAAATTTGTTGAGATGGGAAACATTTTTCGAAGGTTTATTAAAGTGTTATAATATGACATGTGGCAAGGCAAACTATTGGATGGGAAAATTAGATCTGGCTATAGAATAAATTTATTGACCCCTTGAAGTTAATTCTTCGAATCATTGTTTCACTGGCATTTTTGTTCAAATTGGAAATAGTTTGGTAGAGCTTTGGTTAAAACCTTTGGTTGCGGTATCTTGGAACGAAATGATAAACCATAGGAGATTGATAAGAATAGAAACGAATATGGACCCAAAATAGAAAGTTGGATTCATGCCT
>NC_136264.1:201294402-201321902 GCF_964187855.1 Myxine glutinosa | reverse complement strand
TGGAGTCAACGTGGAGTGAGACAAACAAGGATATAAATACCAGCACATTTTGTAAAAGTTGGATCATTTGTAAAACTTTTACCAACTCTCTCCAGACCTTTTTTTCCCCCACAGGTCTCCTCGCCCACACTACACACCCACCCGTCGTTGCTGCTCGAGGATCTCACAATAAATTCCAACTCAAATCCCAAGATTTTAATTTGCATCTACCCTAAGCGTGATGTCATCCTGTTGCTTTAAAAACGTGGGAAAGTCGTGGAAGGAGAGATTACAATTAGGGTTTGACTCATGATTGGTGTGATATGAAGGAAATGAGGGTTAAGGAGTTATGGGATGGGGTTTGCAGATATGGCAGGGTGTGCTGGGCTGGGAGTGAATGGATTATGGGGGGGAAGAGGATGGGGAGGGCTGGGGAGAAGTGGGAAGATGTATTAGAAATTGTGAATTATAGTTGCCCTGGCCGTGATCCCTTTGTGAACTCCTGGGTCGTGACAACAGCAACAACAAAATCAATAACAGCAATTGCAACTTTGGTGCAAGAGGAAACCATTTGGCCCATCATGCACCGACACCAACTACTCTACATGACCAAAAGTATGTGGACATCCAAACATCAAACATCTCATTCCAAAATCATGGGCATTAATATGGAGTTGGTCCCCCCCCACCCCCCCCCCCCCTCCTTTGCTGCTATAACAGCCTCCACTCTTCTGGGAAGACTTTCCACTAGATGTTGGAACATTGCTGCGGGGATTTGCTTCCATTCAGCCACAAGAGCATTCTTGAGGTCGGGCACTGATGTTGGGCGATTAGGCCTGGCTCGCAGTTGGCGTTCCAATTCATCCCAAAGGTGTTCGATGGGGTTGAGGTCAGGGCTCTGTGCAGGCCAGTCAAGTTCTTCCCCACCGATCTCGACAAACCATTTCTGTATGGACTTCGCTTTGTGCATGGGGGCATTGTCATGCTGAAACAGGAAAGGGCCTTCCCCAAACTGTTGCCACAAAGTTGGAAGCACACAATCGTCCAGAATGTCATTGTATGCTGTAGCGTTAAGATTTCCCTTCACTGGAACTAAGGGGCCTAGACCGAACCATGAAAAACAGCCCCAGACCATTATTCCTCCTCCACCAAACTTTACAGTTGGCACTATGCATTCAGGCAGGTAGCGTTCTACTGGCATCCACCAAACCCAGATTAGTCCGTCAGACTGCCAGATGGTGAAGCGTGATTCATCACTCCAGAGAACGCGTTTCCACTACTCCGGAGACTAATGCCGGCGAGCTACGCCCTTCAGCACTCGGCAGTCCCGTTCTGTGAGCTTGTGTGGCCTACCACTTTTCAGCTGAGCTGTTGTTGCTCCTAGATGTTTCCACTTCACAATAACAGCACTTACAGTTGACCGGGGCAGCTCTAGCAGGGCAGAAATTTGATGAACTGACTTGATGGAAAGGTGGCATCCTATGACGGTGCCATGTTGAAAGTCACTGAGCTCTTCAGTGCGGCCCATTCTACTGCCAATGTTTGTCTATGGGGATTGCATTGCTGTGTGCTTGATTATATATACCTGTCAGCAATAGGTGTGGCTGAAACAGCCGAACCCACTAATTTGAAAGGGGTGTCCGCATAGTTTGGTCATGTAGTGTATCACCCATCCACACTCAAACTAAACATCACCTAAAAGTCCTGCCAGTATTCCCATACCCATTATCTCCAATACTTCTAGATATACCTATCTAATTCCAATTTAAACCCATCTACTCTTTCTGCTGCCTTTACCTTTTGAGGAAGATCATCCCATGCATTAACTACTCTATGAGTGAATGACCCTTGCGTCATCCTCATCACTCTGAAGCCGTAGACTCTGGACCTAACACTGTCCATTCTGCTGAAAACCTCCACTGTACTTATCTTGTTTCCATGAGGGTAAAAGTCCAACACGTAAGCTTTGTGAAAGATATTGGTGAGTTAAACTCCTTACTTGAACGCATTTGGTGGAGAATCTTATACAGAAGGATGCACACAATGAACTTTGGCGAAGGAGGAGGCAATACTTCGGCCTATCATGTCTGTGCTGCATTAACCCCAGTATCATCACCAACCAACACACAGCAAACTACCTACAAGTCCCACCTACAAGTCCCGCCTACAAGTCCCACCTACAAGTCCCGCCTACAAGTCCCGCCTACAAGTCCCGCCTACAAGTCCCGCCTACAAGTCCCACCTACAAGTCCCGCCTACAAGTCCCGCCTACAAGTCCCGCCTGCAAGTCCCGCCTGCAAGTCCCGCCTACAAGTCCCGCCTACAAGTCCCGCCTGCAAGTCCCACCTACAAGTCCCACCTACAAGTCCCGCCTACAAGTCCCGCCTGCAAGTCCCGCCTGCAAGTCCCACCTACAAGTCCCGCCTACAAGTCCCGCCTACAAGTCCCGCCTACAAGTCCCGCCTACAAGTCCCGCCTACAAGTCCCGCCTACAAGTCCCGCCTACAAGTCCCGCCTACAAGTCCCGCCTACAAGTCCCGCCTACAAGTCCCACCTACAAGTCCCGCCTACAAGTCCCGCCTACAAGTCCCGCCTGCAAGTCCCGCTTACAAGTCCCGCCTACAAGTCCCGTCTGCAAGTCCCACCTACAAGTCCCACCTACAAGTCCCGCCTACATGTCCCGCCTGCAGGTCCCGCCTACAAGTCCCACCTACAAGTCCCGCCTACAAGTCCTACCAACATCTACATATCCTCTACCTCCAATGCACCTATCTTATTCACATTTGAACCTATCCACTTCATCCACTGCCACTACCTTTATGGGGAGACCATTCCATGCACTAACACTCTCACCTTCTTTACCCTCAAGCTATGGCCACTGGTCCTAACAGTCTAGTACTACACACTTTGCTGAAATATACATTTCCATTTCACTGCCACATGAGACAAAATTCTCTCGCACACATTTTGGCAAATTTAATGTGCACATAATGCAGGAGATAGGCACATTGTCACACAATGTGTGACACACCTTCCAAGACACACGTGACACACATTTGATGGTGTCTCTTTGTTGAAGTCGACAGTGATCGAACGGTTCAGTGATATATAATATTGTATTCAGTGCACTGTTTTATTTATCATCATTGGAAGGTGGATTCGTGGTAATAAGTAACATTATTGGCCAATTAAGCAAAAACATAGGCCTATGTCATGACTCATAAGCGAGGAAGAAGTTATAGGAAAAGAGATACAATATTCCAAGAAATGCCAACTTTTCAACATGTAAATAATAGTCCCAAAGACTTTCGTTTTCACTTGTTTTCTATAAACTCCGTCATCAAAATACGAATTTTCCGATTGCTGTTTCCGCTAAGTCTCTGTTCCTCCACACAGTTCCTCATTGTCGTGAATGAGCAGCCACGCCGATGGGAGGGTCGTTCAGCTGTTTGAATCCTGTCACGCATGCCAGTCTGGGCACCACAGGCCTTGAGTATAGATATAGGCACGTTGTTGTGAAGGAGACCACCTTCCATCGTGAAAGAGACCAACGTCCGTCAGCATTTGTCCTTTATGGCCGAGCTACTACAATTGCTTGAGGCTCGTGTACGATTCCACATTGATTGTAGTTTTCTGAAGCATCTGGTAAATCAATAGGACTCCGTTCACTTCCCAGAAACATCTAGTCCATGATCATGATCACTGAGTGTTGGGTGTGAAATATCTTGGATGGTGGTGATCCCTTGTGTTTCCATTATTTGAGTTATAGTTTGGATTTGCTAGCCCAGTGGAGAAGCCTTGAGTTATAGTTTGGATTTGGAGTCCAGTGGTGAAGTATTGAGTTATAGTTTGGATTTGCTAGCCCAGTGGAGAAGCCTTGAGTTATAGTTTGGATTTGGTAGCCTAGTGGTGAAGCCTTGAGTTATAGTTTGGATTTGGAGTCCAGTGGTGAAGTATTGAGTTATAGTTTGGATTTGGAGTCCAGTGGTGAAGTATTGAGTTATAGTTTGGATTTGGTAGCCTAGTGGTGAAGCCTTGAGTTATAGTTTGGATTTGGAGTCCAGTGGTGAAGTATTGAGTTATAGTTTGGATTTGGAGTCCAGTGATGAAGTATTGAGTTATAGTTTGGATTTGGTAGCCTAGTGGTGAAGTATTGAGTTATAGTTTGGATTTGGAGTCCAGTGGAGAAGCCTTGAGTTATAGTTTGGATTTGGAGTCCAGTGGTGAAGTATTGAGTTATAGTTTGGATTTGCTAGCCCAGTGGAGAAGCCTTGAGTCATAGTTTAGATTTGGTAGCCTAGTGGTGAAGCCTTGAGTTATAGTTTGGATTTGGAGTCCAGTGGTGAAGTATTGAGTTATAGTTTGGATTTGCTAGCCCAGTGGAGAAGCCTTGAGTTATAGTTTGGATTTGGTAGCCTAGTGGTGAAGCCTTGAGTTATAGTTTGGTTTTGGAGTCCAGTGGTGAAGTATTGAGTTATAGTTTGGATTTGGAGTCCAGTGGTGAAGTATTGAGTTATAGTTTGGATTTGGTAGCCTAGTGGTGAAGCCTTGAGTTATAGTTTGGATTTGGAGTCCAGTGGTGAAGTATTGAGTTATAGTTTGGATTTGGAGTCCAGTGATGAAGTATTGAGTTATAGTTTGGATTTGGTAGCCTAGTGGTGAAGTATTGAGTTATAGTTTGGATTTGGTAGGCTAGTGGTGAAGCCTTGAGTTATAGTTTGGATTTGGAGTCCAGTGGTGAAGTATTGAGTTATAGTTTGGATTTGGAGTCCAGTGGTGAAGTATTGAGTTATAGTTTGGATTTGGAGTCCAGTGATGAAGTATTGAGTTATAGTTTGGATTTGGAGTCCAGTGATGAAGTATTGAGTTATAGTTTGGATTTGGAGTCCAGTGATGAAGTATTGAGTTATAGTTTGGATTTGGAGTCCAGTGATGAAGTATTGAGTTATAGTTTGGATTTGGTAGCCTAGTGGTGAAGCCCTGAGTCATAGTTTGGATTTGGAGTCCAGTGGTGAAGTATTGAGTTATAGGTTGGATTTGGAGTCCAGTGGTGAAGCCCTGAGTCATAGTTTGAATTTGGAGTCTAGTGGTGAAGCCCTGAGTCCTAGTTTGGATTTGGATTCTAGTGGTGAAGCTCTGAGTCATCGTTTGAATTTGGATTCTAGTGTTGAAGCCCTGAGTCATAGTTTGAATTTGGAGTCTAGTGGTGAAGCCCTGAGTCCTAGTTTGGATTTGGTAGCCCAGTGGTGAAGCCCTGAGTCCTAGTTTGGATTTGGTAGCCCAGTGGTGAAGCCCTGAGTCCTAGTTTGGATTTGGTAGCCCAGTGGTGAAGCCCTGAGTCCTAGTTTGGATTTGGGAGTGCAGTGGTGAAGCCCTGAGTCCTCGTTTGGATTTGGGAGTGCAGTGGTGAAGCCCTGAGTCCTCGTTTGGATTTGGGAGTGCAGTGGTGAAGCCCAACAGAGTCCAAAATATCAGTTTCTTTTATTGCATCTTTTTCTCAAAGATTGTCTCAAAATCATCAGTTTCTCCTCGAAGAGTTGGAAGAAGGTTCAGCTCTTGGCTGTTTCGTTTGTCCCACAGTCTTCGCAAGTTGTTACCATCGCAGAAAAAAATCGTTCTTTCACCCATCATATTCAAATTTCCATGTGTTTTCTGTTGTCTACAAACCTTTGGTCTTGATTCCTTTCAAACTTTTCTTGCGAAGGATGCAATCTGGTTGATCGACATATGGTACTGTCTTTGTCACTCAAAGATTGTCGTGTGGCACAGGAAGTTTACGGGGCCCGTTCCATCACTTGCACATTAGGCCAAACGATGAAGATTCATCGTAAACCTCTGGGATCATTTTCAATGGTAGCCATGTTCTTCTGAACATTCTTCGAGAACATTCTTCGAAACATTCTTCGATGTGTTTGCAGATGTCTTCCATTCGTACAGGAGAACAAAAAAAGTTGACAGAGTCTCCTGTCACACATGTCTTTTAGTTTTAACGATCTCTCAATGGGATATTTTGACTGAGACAAGAAAGTGAACGGTACATGCTTCGATCCTGTGTAATGAAGCACGCAAGCCAGGTGAACCCTAATTTGATTTCCTTGTGGGCAGATGTTGCAATTTTCCTGCTTTTTGTGGGTTCTCCTCCATCCCATAATCATTAGATATCTACAATTTATTTATTAAAGGAAACAAGAAAAAGCCTGCGTTAGTAAAGCACAAATTCCAAGAGTACTTCAATATATTCTGTATCATGAACAAAATACTTGAAGTTGGCATGTTCTTTGGTTATCATGCTTAGGGTAACGAGGTAACCTGCTAAGTTTGGTTTTAATTTGAGCTTGTAACTACTGATATATCGCAACACCAATGCACATAAACTTCATAAACCCCCCAAGCCCTCTCCCTCCCACAGATCTCCCGATGTCCTTGGTCTCAAATGTTGTGCTTGTGTGTTTCCCTCTCTCTCCATATTGTCTCCCGCTCCCTTTATCATGTTTTATGTGTCAGTTTGTCTTTTTGTGATTAATGTTAGCTCTTAAACGAGCCTCGATCTTGTATACAAAAACAAACAAAAAAATGGCCGAATTGCTGCAAAAGTGGCCAAAAGAGCTTCATGTCAATGTTAACATGTTTTTCTATCGAAGGGGACATCACTGAACACAATTATGCACATCAGGTACTGGGCCATAGCGGAGGTGACGGGAGTGGTGCATGGTCGGCCCCCTCGGCCTACGGGCTAAATATAGTGCAAATGTTTCCTGACCACCCCTCTGCCACCCCGAACCTGCTCTGCACATGCCCTTTGCCTCCCCTTGCTCCAGACCGTCTTACCGTCTCCCTCCTTTGTCTTCCTTTCCTCAATTTTTATTTTCTCACTTTATTCTGCCCTCCCATCCCCCCTACATCCCCCAACACACACTTAATAGATATATGGCCTCACATCTTTATGGTAAAATTGTACTTAATGTGCACTTTACCACTTCTTTAAACAGCTTGTGGCTGGAAACCACGAGCATTGCTCAACATGTGTGATACCATGGTTTAGTAATCGAGAGAAAGTTCTCCAATCTGCTCCACAGTGCAGTTAGTTCTTTGCATAAACAGAGCCAGGCACAACATATTGGTTTTCATATACAGAGCAACTTCCCACTTGTCATACATTTACCTACAGGTGAATTGGTGAAGCTGCATCGTCTGGTTCGCCATACATACGATACACTATGAGAAAGTTCTTACAGTTGAAGTGTAAAAAGCATCTTTGCCAAAAGCTTATCATCAAGCTGCCAGACGCAACTGTCAGAACCAGTGCTCTGGAAAAGGCCTAGATATGAATGATGAGATTAAGTCACAGTTTGGCAGCTGTGCTTCACCATCTGGCGCACACCATCTGCATCCAGAGACATTTGCAAGGTTGATGTGGAGTACCAAGCTATGCATATTGTCATTGGACGTATTGTTATATACAGACTTGGCATTTAATATGGAATATTTTTTTTGTGGGGGTGAACTTACTTTTCAAGATGTCTTAGAACCAAAAGTTCATTGTAATTATGTTGAAATTTTTCCAGATTTTGTTAATGTGACCTTTAAAATAAACAAAAAACACATTTGACATTTCGAAACAAATAAATTGATCCTTGAAAGTGATGTAAACTGATATCGAACTCAATTCATGGACAGTACTGTGTTAAACGTTTGTACGTTTTCCAGAAGTATGTCTTTATTTTGCACATTAGCCAAATTTTTTTTAACAAAAACAGAAGTTAAATTACGACTGGGATTACGGACAGTAAAATTACAGTTCAGTACTTCGTATAACCCCCACGAGCATTCAGGAGAGCACGTACACCTTGAGGCATGCTGTTCACAAGATTTCCCAAGATTTGCACAGGAATCGCTTGCCATGCAGTGACAATAGCCTGCTGAAATTCACGCACAGAGGTAGGCTGCTGGTCCAAGTTGTCGATTTGACGCGTTAATTCTGCCCACAAGTTCTCTATCGGATTCATATCCGGGGACATGGCAGGCCACTCCATATGCTCTACACCATGGTCAGCAAGAAAGTGTTGGATCATGCGAGCACGATGAGGCCGTGCATTGTCATCTTGGAAGACAAAGTTTCCTCGAAAGGCTGCACGAGCAAATGGAAGCAATGTTTCTTCCAGAATGGCCCTGTACTTGAACTGGTTCAGGTTTCCATTCAGAACAACCAGGTCAGTTTTGCCCCCTGCATGAAAATCAGCCCAAACGGTCACCCCACCACCTCCAGCTTGGACTCTTGGCACTATATAATCTTTGTTGTAGGCTTCATGCACATGTCTGCACACTCGGACGCGGCCATCTTGACGATAGACCAGAAATCTAGACTCGTCACTGAAGATCACGTGATTCCAGTGTCCTGGCTGCCATTGACGGTGCTCTCTGGCCCACTGCAATCGGCGCTGGCGGTGTTGTCTGGTCAGGCGTGGCTTTCTCAGGGGACGCCTGGCACAATAGCCTGCTTGAACCAGTCGTTGGTTGACTAGCCTTCTGGATACAGGCACATTTGTCAGTGGCTGCCACTCAGCCCTAAGTCGATTAGCTGACTTGGTACGGCCATTGCGGACTAACCGGTGCAGCTGGCGATCATCCCTCCTTGTGGTTCTGCGGGGATGTCCTGGCCTCGGTATTGGAGTAGGGACACCCCTCTGAGCATTTCGTTTCAGGATCTTTGACACCTGACCTTGAGTGATGCCATACTGCCGAGCAATAGCACGCTATTTCATGCCGTAATTTCGTAAAGCCACCACTCCATGACAAACAGCATTGTCGATGCTGGCCAGGACATCCCCGCAGAACCACAAGGAGGGATGATCGCCAGCTGCACCGGTTAGTCCGCAATGGCCATACCAAGTCAGCTAATCGGCTTAGGGCTGAGTGGCAGCAACTGACACATGTGCCTGTATCCAGAAGGCTAGTCAACCAACGACTGGTTCAAGCAGGCTATCGTGCCAGGTGTCCCCTGAGAAAGCCACACCTGACCAGACAACACCGCCTGCGCCGATTGCAGTGGGCCAGAGAGCACCGTCAATGGCAGCCAGGACACTGGAATCACGTAATCTTCAGTGACGAGTCTAGATTTCTGGTCTATCATCAAGATGGCCGCATCCGAGTGCGCAGACAAGTGCATGAAGCCTACAACAAAGATTGTATAGTGCCAAGAGTCCAAGCTGGAGGTGGTGGGGTGACCGTTTGGGCTGCTTTTCATGCAGGGGGCAAAACTGACCTGGTTGTTCTGAATGGAAACCTGAACCAGTTCAAGTACAGGGCCATTCTGGAAGAAACATTGCTTCCATTTGATCGTGCAGCCTTTCGAGGAAACTTTGTCTTCCAAGATGACAATGCACGGCCTCATCGTGCTCGCATGATCCAACACTTTCTTGCTGACTATGGTGTAGAGCATATGGAGTGGCCTGCCATGTCCCCGGATATGAATCCGATAGAGAACTTGTGGGCAGAATTAACACGTCAAATCGACCACTTGGACAAGCAGCCGACCTCTGTGCATGAAATGCAGCAGGCTATTGTCACTGCATGGCAAGCGATTCCTGTCCAAACCTTGGCAAATCTCGTGAACAGCATGCCTCAACGTGTACGTGCTCTCCTGAATGCTCGTGGGGGTTACACGAAGTACTGAACTGTAATTTTACTGTCCGTAATCCCAGTCGTAATTTAACTTTTGTTTTTGTTAAAAAAAAATTTGGCTAATGTGCAAAATAAAGAGATACTTCTGGAAAACGTACAAACGTTTAACACAGTACTGTCCATGAATTGAGTTCGATATCAGTTGACATCACTTTCAAGGATCAATTTATTTGTTTCGAAATGTCAAATGTGGTTTTTGTTTCTTTTAAAGGTCACATTAACAAAATCTAGAATAATTTCAACATAATTCCAATGAACTTTTGGTTCTAAGACATCTTGAAAAGTAAGTTCACCCCCACAAAAAAAATATTCCATATTAAATGCCAAGTCTGTATATATATATATATTGTTGCAGATTTGAGAATCCTGTAATTGTTTGTAAATATCACCCTCTGTAAATAATAGTAATTCCTTGTAAATACTTCCATTAATTGTAAAGGTCAACTGTCGTCCCTTTAGCTAGTCCATGTACAAGCACGTAGCCAATCATAGAACCTCTATAGTTATTTCTTTATTATGTGTATTAGTTAAGGCTCTGTTTTCCACTAGTTGACATTGCATTGCACCATTGCACCAAATGAAATAAGATAGATCCCCTTTTGAAATTCCCCAAAGCCTCCATTTACAACCGCATTCCCCAAAACTGCATTATTGCCAACTGCATTCGCCGCCATGCCATGTGCTCTAACTCGGGGAAGAAAGGCGTGCCCACCCATCGTCATCAGGGGGAGGAGTCAGCCAAGCGCCAGGAACAAGGCGTGGCCTTGCCAACGCCTCATCAAGGGGCGGGATCGGTGAGCCCTCACGACCAAACAAGACCGAGGCGAGCTCACCGATGGGCGGTTTTCCAAAAGGCCGGCGGTTGGATCGCCACACGCCTGCTTGAGTAGATGAGTGAGGAAGATGCACTGAGCAGTTCAGTTGAGGAGGAGCAGAGAGTTCAGTGGACCGCAGTTCAGTTGGAGTTCAGTTGAGGAGGAGTTGAGCTTTGACGCGGTTTCTACCCGCTGCTGCGAAGCAACGCCGCCGTGCGAACGAGATTGCGGAGGGTCGGCGGCCACTCACCTCGAGCCTTGCCGTTTACACGGACCGGACCCGCATCCTTCCAGTCCTGTGGTCCCACCTTCTCATCCGTCCAGCCATCCACCCCTGCCATTCCATCCATTCGTGTACGTGAGTTTGTCTTGTTTGTTCTGTCCTGGGAATAAGTTAAGCCTGTAGATAAGCTAGAATTGCACTGTGTCTTCTTCTCCTTCTGTAATTATTTTCGTATCTTTCCTTTTCCCTTGGTTTCTTTGATTGTGTACATAATTGGTTAATAAATTCCTGTTCCTTCTTACTTTCGCTTCTTCTTCCACATCCGATCGTCTTTGTGATTTCCCCCATTGAGTACCTGTGGCGCGATTTCGGCCAATGCTTCGGAATCGGGTTAGTGACTGTTAATAGCTCGAACTCCGGGGTGCTAAAACCACTCGGCAATTAGAACATCTAAAACCGTGGTTCGAGCGTGAGTCCCTCCCCTGCTTTGCAGTCAGGAGCGGCACTCAGGTCCTTGGGACTTTTCGTTGACCAAATACCCTGGCTGCTCCCGACCGGAAGGAGCGTTGGGACCCCAGGACTCACGTCGGTCAGTCGCAGACAAGGGGATTAATCCCCCCCTTGGTAAGGGGAAAAGGGGCCGACGTTGAGATCCGTAACAATATATATATATATTGCTGCGGTTTTGAGATTGGCACATTGAAGTCATTTAAGGTTAAAGGGTTGCCCCCCATAGTTAGTCACACGAGCAACATAAAGACCCATTTGTAGTATAGTTATGTCTTGTGTTACGTGGTCCCCTCGGTGAATACCTGGTCTCAGTGACCCCCGGACCGTGAGAGGAACTTCGCCAGAAAGCTGTATTATATATGCGCTTTCGCCACGCAAGCCATATGAATTTCACCCAAGAGACAACTGACGTTCAAGGATATATTTCAATGGTAATGATACCAAACAATTTCAATGACACAACCCTCAACAATATTTCAAGGACACAACCACGGAGATTTTCCCCGAGCAATCAACAATACATAATCATCACCAATTCCCAATTCACAATCAATTCCCTATGATTAAGATGGCCATCTTATACATGTGTGTCCCGGTGAGTACTCACACCCCCTTTCGGTCTCTGCTCCTCACAATGTCTGGGCCCCTCCGGACCAAGATACTGCGACTGGTCGGCGTCTCCGCACTCGGGCGGTTGAACGAACCCCGGGTGGACGTTCCTCCACCGGGCAGGTATCGTACCGGGGACAGCTGCTGCAGCGCACACCTCCTTGCCAAGCAACGGGGCAAAACCCAGCGCGGCTTCCAACGCGCGCGAGGCCCCAAAGTGCGACCCGTACGCGTCCTTGTAGACGGGGCAAAACCAAGCGCGGTTTGCAACGCGCGCGAGGCCCCAATGTGTGACCCGTACGCGTCCTTGTAGACGGGGCAAACTGTGCCGGACGCTTGGTTCCGTGCACGCACTCACGGTGACTTGCCGTGTCAAAAGGTAGTTACGCGTCCAGGTAACTCCTCTCGCCAGACGGGTTTCGGAACGCCGCTTGTTCACGCAGCGCAAGGTCGATCCCACCTTTCGTCGGAGCGGGCGAGGAAGAATAAGAATCGTCCTTTTTCCTCGTGTCTTTTCTTCTTCCGTTTCCGGCCACTTCCGTTTCCGGCCACTTGTTCAGAAGGGCTCCTGACCCTCCAATCACAACAACCCTTAATATAATACACACGGATAAGCAACCTGACTGGTAATTCACATACATTCACATAAATATGTAACACTCCCCCCCTTCAAGAAAGAAAGTTTGAACCCAGCGAAAACTTTCTTTGCCGGCCAATTTGGAGAAACAAACCAGATAACTCAACCCCCCCCCCCCCCCCCCCCACATTATCAGTTCCCCCCGGGCACAGTTATCACTTAAAAATAAAGCAACCAAAATTTCACCACAACCCCTCCAGATTACTCCCTCTGGACTAAGTACCAACAACGACATTGTCCCTGCCAAATCAAACTCCATCTCATGACCCTCTGACTTTGACCGTCCGTATCTTGGGAATGAAGGTTAAGGGGTTGATCAAAGATCCAAAGTTAAGCAACTCGATAGCACTTTTTCTGGGAGGCCAAGCCGAGTATTCACTACATGGATGCCTTTAGGAACGCGGAGTTCACGGTTAGTCCGTGCAGGAAAGTTCTCTACATGGGCGCCTTGAGGAACGTGGAGTTCACGGTTAGTCCGTGCAGGAAAGTTCACTACATGGACGCCTTTAGGAACGGCGTTCACGGTTAATTCGTGTAGGAATCTTGGCTCGGCGGCTCCGCCGCCTTCAGTGCTTCAGCTTCTCAGAACTTCCCTAATAATTAGGGTGGGACCACTGGTCCCTGTAGTCCCATGAATAGCGGTCTCCTTCTCGGCCACCATTTTTCCAATCCTTCCTTCGGGAGCGGCCATAACTCCGGGAGCCTCTATAATAATATTGATTGCGGCCACCACCAAAACTACCGCCCAGTTGTCCTCTCCTGTAGACCTCTCGACGCCTACGAAATGCCTTCCCTACTGTTATGGTCCGACCCTCCAAATCCTTGCCATTCCAATTCTTCTCTGCCTCTCTGGCGTCTTTTGTGCTGGCAAACGTGACAAAGCCGAACCCTCTTGACTGTTGCGTTTCCCAGTCTCTTACCAACCGCACTTCCACCAGCGGCCCATATCTGTTGAAGACAGAGGTCAGAACTTCTTCCTCTGTTTTGAAGTTCAGTCCCCCTACAAATAACTTGGCACTTTTGTCGCCATCCCGAGCTGGTGTGGCGTTATTTTCCCTGCTGGGCTCTTTACCAACCCTCAGGTTACCATAAACTTGACCCCCGGCCAAATCATTCCCGATAACCACAGATACACCCTCTACAGGAAGCGTGGCTTGTAAACCGACGGTGACCGGTCCTGACACCAAATCGGACTCCAAATGGATGACATGAAGGGGAGCACTAACACCGCCCCCGATCCCCTGTAAACGAACACTATCCCCCGTTGCCGTCTCCTCGGACCATGGCAAAATGCCTTCAAGCATTAAAGATTGATGTGCCCCTGTGTCCCTCAATATCCTAACCGGTTTCCGGTTAGTCGAGGCTCCATCCCGTGACACAAACCCCTCTGAAATAAATGGTTGGTAACCCTTTTGATGGCGATTTCTCACAATGGCCATTGCGTTTGGAGTCGTAGTAGTCGGACTCCGCTCTGGGTCTTCGCTTTTCATGCGGTAACAACTGGACATCAAGTGTCCAGGTTTCTTGCAAAAAGCGCAAGTAGGCCCGGAGGAAAAACTCGTGGTCTGCCTCGGGCCCCCCGAACTATAAGTTTGTCTTGGGCCCTCATCCCTCCGATTTCGAACCGGTGGAGTATCATAGTTGTCCCCATAATCATCTCGAGGCCGCCGCCATGTATGGTTGTTCTCCGCACCTGCTGTTCCCCACCTCCCCTGCGGAGATCTAGGCGAGGAGTTAGGTTCGTGGACCCCTATTCGGTGGGTTAAGGCATAATCATCTGCCATGGTGGCTGCGTCCCACAACTTCGGTACTTTCTTTTCCTGCAGGTACACTTTGATGTCCTCGTGGACACACTGCTGGAATTCCTCCACCAGGATCAAGTCCCGCAATGTTTCGAAGTCTTTCCCGACTCCTTTTGACTCACACCACCGATCAAACATGTTTTCTTTCACTCTGGCAAACTCCACATGGGTCTCACTCTCCCTCTTCCTGGCATTCCTGAATTTTTGCCTGTAAGCTTCCGGAACCAACTCATAGGCTTTGAGGATGTGCTTCTTCAGTACCTCATAATCTGCACATTGGTCCATTGGTAGCGCCGAATAAATTTCCTGAGCTTTCCCCACCAGCACACTTTGCACGAGTATGGTCCATGCCTCCTCCGGCCAGTTTAATTGTCGAGCCACTTTCTCAAAGTGTGGAAAAAATTTCGCGACTTCTTTTTCACTGAACGGTGGAACCAGCCTCACATGTCTGCCCACATCCCAGGTTTTCTGGTTAGGTGTCGACCCCGTCAGCAAGGGTGGTGCCTCTCCCCGTTCTCTCATTAACTCCAGCTCCTTGAATTTGATTTCTTGCTGAAGCTCCATGTCACGTTCCTTTAATTCCCTTTCCGCTTTTCTCTCCTCTGCTTCGAGGTCCCTTGCAGCTCTCCTTTCCTCTGCTTGTTCCTTTTCTCTTCTTTCCTGGAGTTCTCTTTCCACTCTCCTTTCCTCGGTTCTTTCTTGTGCTGTTTTCTCTTCCAACCTTTCCTGGAGTTCTCGTTCCACTCTCCTTTCCTCTGCTTTTTTGTCTTCTAACCTTTCCTGGAGTTCTCGTTCCACTCTCCTTTCCTCTGCTTGTTTCTCTTCTCTCCTCGCTTCTGCTTTCCTTTCTTCTTCCTTTAACCTTTCCTGGAGTTCTCGTTCCACTCTCCTTTCCTCCGCTTGTTTCTCTTCTCTCCTCGCTTCTGCTTTCCTTTCTTCTTCTTTTAACCTTTCCTGGAGTTCTCGTTCCACTCTCCTTTCCTCCGCTTGTTTCTCTTCCCTCCTCTCTTCTGCTTTCCTTTCTTCTTCTGCTCTTTCCTTTTCTGCTTTCCTTTCTTCTTCTTTAATCCGTTCCTGGCTCCGTAACTGCAACTCCAGTTTCCGGAGCTCAACGTCTTCTGGTTCTTCGGGTAGCCACTCCCAGGCTAACTCGTCCCATGTTCCTAATCCCACCATAGATTGTATCACCGTGGCCTGCAACTCTGCCTTCCTCAAATTAGTTCGGACCTCCAAGTTAAAATGTTTGGCCAATTTCAAGAGGTCCGACTTTAGCAACGCTCGGAACTGTGCCTCACTCGGTGTTACCCCAAAGTTCTGTGCCACAAACGCCATGGTGCCTATCGTTAACACCTGTTAACCTTCACCCAAGATTTTACTCCAATTTCTCAAAAAAAAAAAATTTACCAATTAATAATTAATTAATAAATTTTAATTAATAAAAATTATTATTTTATTATTTTATACAATTTTAAATCCCGGACGTAGACCCAATTGCGAAACCGCAAATCGTAATTTGGACGAGCCCCCAATTCTGTTACGTGGTCCCCTCGGTGAATACCTGGTCTCAGTGACCCCCGGACCGTGAGAGGAACTTCGCCAGAAAGCTGTATTATATATGCGCTTTCGCCACGCAAGCCATATGAATTTCACCCAAGAGACAACTGACGTTCAAGGATATATTTCAATGGTAATGATACCAAACAATTTCAATGACACAACCCTCAACAATATTTCAAGGACACAACCACGGAGATTTTCCCCGAGCAATCAACAATACATAATCATCACCAATTCCCAATTCACAATCAATTCCCTATGATTAAGATGGCCATCTTATACATGTGTGTCCCGGTGAGTACTCACACCCCCTTTCGGTCTCTGCTCCTCACAATGTCTGGGCCCCTCCGGACCAAGATACTGCGACTGGTCGGCGTCTCCGCACTCGGGCGGTTGAACGAACCCCGGGTGGACGTTCCTCCACCGGGCAGGTATCGTACCGGGGACAGCTGCTGCAGCGCACACCTCCTTGCCAAGCAACGGGGCAAAACCCAGCGCGGCTTCCAACGCGCGCGAGGCCCCAAAGTGCGACCCGTACGCGTCCTTGTAGACGGGGCAAAACCAAGCGCGGTTTGCAACGCGCGCGAGGCCCCAACGTGCGACCCGTACGCGTCCTTGTAGACGGGGCAAACTGTGCCGGACGCTTGGTTCCGTGCACGCACTCACGGTGACTTGCCGTGTCAAAAGGTAGTTACGCGTCCAGGTAACTCCTCTTGCCAGACGGGTTTCGGAACGCCGCTTGTTCACGCAGCGCAAGGTCGATCCCACCTTTCGTCGGAGCGGGCGAGGAAGAATAAGAATCGTCCTTTTTCCTCGTGTCTTTTCTTCTTCCGTTTCCGGCCACTTCCGTTTCCGGCCACTTGTTCAGAAGGGCTCCTGACCCTCCAATCACAACAACCCTTAATATAATACACACGGATAAGCAACCTGACTGGTAATTCACATACATTCACATAAATATGTAACACTTGGTATGTGTAGGAATAGGCCATTTCCCCTCTTAGTGCCTGCGTTGTGTAAAGACATGAGAATAGGTCCTCCATTCATTTTGCGTCCCACCTCCAATTCTACCTCTATGGGCGTAATATGGGATGGGTGCAATTCTACCTCTATGGGCATAATTGATCCCGCGCCCCATTCGGCTGACCACTAGTCGAGTAACACGAGGTAGGCCTGAGGAGGAGGAGCGCGGGGTCGGTGTGAGCGGTGTTGAGATCGGAGCGGCAGAGGCGATGACGGTAAGAGCCACCAGCCAACCAGGGCTCTAGCGGCATGGCGTGAGAGGGCGTGGTAAAGCGCATCTGGTGAGTTCGAGAAGGTTCGCAGGGCGTGCCTATATAAGTCGCTGCGCAAAGCACTCGAAAGGACTCGCACGCCAGGGCTTACAGAGAGGGAGCTTGAGAGAAAAGACTTACCAGCAGGACGAGGACTTGAACGGCGGTGGCGAAAGGATTCGGACTCGCAAGATAAGCGCATTGTTTGAGGACTTGCGCAGAGAGAGAGAAGAAGAGGCATTGAACTGTACAAAGTACGCGGGAGCAGCCAGGCGCGCCAGTAACGCGAATAGCGCTTTTCACCCATGCGAGTAAGCGCGGCCATAGCCGCAAGTGAATAACCGCCAGCCGCGTCAAAGTCCGCTCCCTACCAATTCGCCCCGTGATAACCCGCTCCATACAGACGACACGCGGAGAGCTCCTGCCTTCTCCTCCTTCCATCTACACGGGACGTGCCGGGGACCAGAGAGAGAGCTGCACGGAAGCCATCCCTGGACGCGCTGGTGAACATCGTCCTGCCATCTTCAATCCCCGAGTGAGTGTGTGTGTGAGACGGGCCCGTGTCCTTGGGTATTAAGTAAGACTGTGTTTAAGGATTTGCTCTTTGTCACTGCTCTGGAATCATTGTATAGTGTAAATAAATTCTGTTCTTCCTTCCAATTCGATCGCCTTTGTGATTTCGCCATTGACTAAGCGTGGTACGAATACGATCGCTCCAATCGGGTCCAGTATTAATAATAGCACGAATCACGTGTACGCAAACCACGAGGTGTATCATCTACACACGAGGTTCGTGCGGGGCTTGTCTCCTCGCTTCAGGGCAGCGCGAGTATTTAGGTAATAGCGAATTTGGTCCTAATACTCTATTTCGCGCTGTCCGGAAGGGACGTAATATGTCCCGGGTCACGCCAGGCCAGTCAAAGACAAGGGGACTAACCCCCCCGCCCCCCCTTGGTAAGGGGAGAAGGCCGTCGGTAGATCCGCAACAATATTTTACATATATACAGTCATGTGAAAAAGTAAGTACACCCCATGTAAAGTTTTGAATTTTTCCACATATTTCAACATACAGCTATTTGATCTTCATTTCAACAATATTGACAGATAAAGGTGATATAATATAACAAACATCATGAAACATTTACATTTTGTAGTCCATTGTATAATTTAAATAAACATAAATGCAAATTTCGCTTGTGGAAAAAGTATGTACACCCTTTTTTTTTTTTTTTTTTGTATACTGAATCGAGGCTCGTGAAAGAGCTAACATTTACTTCACAAACAAATCAACCAGACAAACAAAATATATAAAAAGAGGGAGCGGAAAACAAGATGGGGAGAGAAGGGGAAGCACACAAACACAACATTTGAGAGCAGGGAGATGTGTGGAAGGGAGAGGGCTTGGGGGGAGGAGGCGTGGGAAGGGGGGGGGGGGGGGAGGGAGAAGTAGAAAACACAAGGACACCAAGGACTTCCAGGACAGAAGTTGGTATTTCAAAAAAGTGGCATTGGGGTGAAATTAGCGGGGGTAGAAAAGATCAAGGTTTTGGATGGGGGAAGATAAGAGATGGTGGTGAACAGCTGTTTTAAAGACCTGGAGGGTGGAGTGGGATTGAAGAGAGTGAGGGAGTTTGTTCCAGAGGCAGGAGAAAAGATGAATGAAGGAGTTAAGGTGAGCAGAAAGTCTTGATTTTGGCAGTTTGACCATAAGAGGGTTGCAGGCAGATCTTGTGCGACCTGTAGGAATATTTGCGGGACAGAGCCCAGAGAGAGCTGGGGGGGCAAGGCCAGAGAGGAGTCGGTAGAAGACGGAAAGACCACCAACCTGCCTGTGGTGAGTGAGTGAGAGGCCCTTGGAGTTAGCTTCATCGCGGGAGATTCCAATGATTTTGAATGCTTTGGTTTCAACAGCGTGAAGACGAGCTAGGTGTGAGGCAGGAGCACCAGCCCAGAGGGGAGAGCAGTATTCCATTGAGCTGCGGATGAAAGCCTTGTATGTGGTGAGGAGCTCAGGTGTGCCAAGGAAGGACTTCGCACGACGGAGGATGCCCAGTCGGCGACTGGCTTTGGAGGCCAGATTTGAAATGTGGTTTTCCCAGGAAAGATCATGGCAAATAGTGAGACCCAAAAGCTTGAGTGACAGAACTTCTTGGAGAGGATTATTCAGAAAGTGGATGGGAGGGTTGTCCAGTCGGTCTTTTCGGAGAGACATCGTAAAAGTGTGAGATTTGTCAGGATTGAAAGACATGTTCCACTTGTTTGCCCAGTCTGTGATTTTGTCCAGGTCTGCAGAGAGTGAGGAGGCTGCAGACTGCCGATCTGAGGGATGAAGAATGGAGCGACAGAGAGTAGAGTCATCAGCAAAGAGATACAGAGGATTTTCAAGAGAGTCAGAGAGATCATTGATGAAGACCAGAAAAAGCACAGGGCCCAGAACACTGCCTTGTGGAACTCCAGCCTGAACAGGAAGAGGAGATGAGAGAAACCCATTCAGGGCCACACGTTGACTACGACTAGAGAGGAAGTCCGCCAGCCATGCGTGTAGATTTCCATGGATACCAAAAGAGGAGAGTTTGGTGAGCAGAGCGGGGTGCCAGACCGTATCGAAGGCACGTGATATGTCAAGGGAGACTGCCCTAATTTCCTGTTTGGCATTGAGGACCTCCATCCATTGTTGAGAAAGCAGAAGCAGCATGTCCAGAGTAGAGTGTCCAGGTCTGAAACCAAATTGATGATCAGAGATCAAGCCATTGGAGAAGAGGAAAGATTTCATATCTGAAGCAATGATGGATTCCATGACTTTGCTGATAATTGGGAGAAGGCTGATGGGTCTGTAGTTGCTGGGATCTGTTTTTACACCTTTTTTGTGCAAAGCGGTGATGTTGGCAGATTTCCAAGCAGATGGAAGATGACCTTGAGCAAAAGAGAGGGTGAAGAGAACAGAGAGAGGGAGTGAAAGAGTGGAAGAACAGGATTTTAGGACCCGTGGGCTGATGCCGTCAGGTCCAGTTGCAGAAGCCGAGTCGAGGGTTGACAGAAACTTTTCCACCTTGTCAGGAGGAAAGGACACAGAGTCCAGGAGCAGCTGGGTACGACTGGGTACGGTGGGTACAGAGAGGGATGGGGTTTGGGACACAAAACCTTGGCTCTAATAGGTGGTATTGCCTCCTTTGGCAGAAACAACATCAAGTAGGCGTTTCTTATAACTGTCCACCAGTCTCTGACATCGACTGGGAGAATTTTTGCCCACTCCTCCATGCAGAATTCTTTCAGCTGTGCGATGTTTGAGGGGTTTCTTGCATGCACAGCTCGTTTCAAATCCCCCCACAACATCTCGATGGGATTTAGATCCGGGCTTTGACTTGGCCATTCCAGAACCCTCCATTTCTTTCTTTTCAGGCATTCCTTGGTGGATTTACTGGTATGTTTAGGGTCATTGTCATGTTGCAAGGTCCACCTCCGGTTGAGCATCAACTTTCCCACAGGTGGCCTCACATTATCCTCAAGCACCCTCTGGAATAATGAAGAATTCATCATGGATTCTATGTTGGTGAGCTGCCCAGGTTCTGAGGCAGCAACGCTGCCCCAAACCATAATATTTCCACCACCATGCTTTACAGTTGGTATCAGGTTCTTGTGGTCAAATGCTGTCTTTGGTTTTCGCCAAACATGTCTTCTGGTACTGTGGCCAAATAGGTCTACCTTTGACTCATCTGTCCAGAGCACATTGTTCCAGAAGTGCTGGTTTTTGCCGATGTGTTCATTGGCAAACTTTAGTCTTGCCCTGATGTTTATTCTGGACAGCAAAGGTTTCCTCCTGGCACACCTCCCATGTAGATCAAATTTGTGCAGCCTCTTTCTAATGGTAGACTCGTGCACTTTGACATCAACAGTGGCAAGAGCTACCTGTAGGTCCCGTGATAACATTCTGGGGTTCTTAGAGACTTATTTCAGCATCTTGCGGTCTGCTCTCAGGCTGAACTTGCTGGGGCGGCCTGGCCTGAACAAGTTGGTAGTTGTTTGGAATCTTCTCCACTTGTAGATGATCTTTCGGACAGTCGAATGATTGATTTTAAATTGTTTGGAGATCTTTTTAAATCCCTTCCCAGACTCGTGGGCATCTATAACCTTTTTTCTGAAGGCCTCAGAGAGCTCTTTTGATCTCAGCATGGTGACACCGCACACTTCAACAACAAAGAGTAAACCAAACTATATGTCTGAGGTTTAAATAAGACAGGTTCCTCCAAGATCCTCTCTGACGATGTTCTAATCATTTGCACCTGAGCTGGTGCACCTGATTCTAATTTTATGTATTTGAAGTGGTGATAAATGTAGGGGTGTACTTCCTTTTTCCACATGCGAAATTTGCATTTATGTTTATTTAAATGATACAATGGACTACAAAATGTAAATGTTTCATGATATCTATATATATAAAACACAGTTTGTGTGTGTGTGTGTGTGTGTGTGTGTGTGTGTGTGTGTGTGTGTGTGTGTAATGTTACCGATAGACTCCTAAACGGAGAGGCTTACGTGCTTGATATTTGGCATAGAAATGGCCATTGAGCCTGGGACGAACATGGCCGAACTCAAAATATTTGACGATCCATATTTTTTATTCATATTTACCTCAGCGCATTTCAGCGCACGGAATCAACGGAATCAGGGCAGGTGGGCGCTGATTCGCTCAGAGCGATCACGTGATGATGCTATGACGCTATGAACGCTATGACGTTATGAACGCTATGAACGCTATGACGCAATGACGCTATGAAAAAAAAAATCGCTATGACGCTATGAACGCTATGAACGATATGACGCTATGAAACGCTATGAAAAAAAAAATCGCTATGACGCTATGAAACGCTATGACGCTATGTACGATATGAACGCTATGACGCTATGAACGCTATGACGCTATGATGCTATGAAAAAAAAAATCGCTATGACGCTATGAAACGCTATGACGCTAACGCTATGAACGCTATGACGCTATGACGCTATGAAAAAAAAAATCGCTCGCTTTACCAAGGGGCTCGCCCTCCCCCCGTTCCCCTCCCCTCCCCTTCCCCCTCCCCTTCCCCCTCCCCCTCCCCCTCCCCCTCCCCTCCCCCGCCCGGCAATGCCGGGTACTTCTGCTAGTTTGTTATATTATATCACCTTTATCTGTCAATATTGTTGAAATGAAGATCCAACCCACCCAACCCACCAACCCAGGATTCATTTGATTTGATTTGAGAGCTGTATGTTGAAATATGTTAAAAAAGTCAAAACTTTACATGGGGTGTACTTACTTTTTCACGTGACTGTATATATATATATATATATATATATATATATATATATATATATATATATATATATATATATATATATTACATATACATATATATATATATATATATATATATATACATGTATATATATATATATATATACATGTATATATATGTATATATTTTACATATATATATATATATATATATATTATTTTTTTTATTTTTTATTTTTACATATATATTGTTGCGGATATGAGGATTGTATTTTTTTATTGTGTTGTATTGTAGTAAATTGTTGTGAATTATTGCTTAAGTCTGGACCCTCCTGCCTCCAGTGTTGTATAAAGGTCAAAGGGCGTTCCCATAGTTAATTCCATAAAGCATACACGTTAGCCAATCATAGATTTCCCCCTGGTTGATAGTTATATCTTTATTATGTGTATTACGGTAAGGCCTTGTCTCCCATTAAGATGACACTCCATTGCACCAAGTGAAATAGAGTAGATTCCTTTCATTCCCCATTCCCACTCCCAAAACTTTCATTGCCAAGCCTCGATTGCCAATTACATCCCCTCCAAAACCACCATTGAACATGTGCTCGGGTCGGGGAAGAAAGGCGTGCCCGCCCGTCGTCATCAAGGGCGGAGCCAGAGGGTCGAGCGACCAATCAGGGCCGAGGTGAGCACACCGATGGGCGTGTCCTAAAGGCCGGCGGCTTGATCGCCGGAGGCGCTATAAAAGCGCGCGCGCAAGGACGTTGTAGAGTGGAGTAGTTGCTGAGTTGTGTAAAAAGATCATCCAGAGAGAACCAACTGTAAGAGAACCAACTGTAAGAGAACCAACTGCGAGAGTACATTGAGATCACCCAAGGAAGCTTTGTACACAGCAACGGCTGATCAAGTGGGCCGATGTTTGTTCCGGAGCTGGTGCTTTTCCGAGCAGAGTCTGAGGCTGGCATGTGAGCAAAAGAACATAGAGAACATTAAGGAGATCATCATCCAGGGAAGCACAAAGCCTGTTGTAGTCCTGGCAAAGCACGCGACGTCCACAGCAGCAGCAGCAGCAGCGGCGGCCACAGCAGCAACAACACTCAACAGCCGCTTGGGGCCTGGACGGCGGTTTTGAGCAGGGCCGCGAAGGAACGGCGGCTGCTAAACGCGCCGATCGTGCGGCAGGACCCCTTGGACTTTCCTCTCCCTCCAGCCATCCACCTCCTGCCTGTCCATCCTTTTTGTGTACGTGAGTTTTTTTTTTTTTTTTTTTTTTTTTTTTTTGTATACAAGGTCGAGGCTCGTGAAAGAGCGAACATTAATCACACAGAAAGACAAACCGACACATAAAACATATAACATAGGGAGCGGTAGACAAGATGGGGAGAGAGGGGGAAGGACACAAACACAACATTTGAGAGCAGGGACCGAGAGACATGGAGACATCGAGAGATCTGAGAGAGGGCGAGGGCTTTGGGGGGGGGGGGGGGGGGGGGGGGGGGGGGGGGGGGGGGGCGTGGGAAGGGGGGCGGTGGGAGAGGGTATAAAACATATGGACACTGCCAGGACTTCCAGGAAAGAAGTGGAATTTCAAACGGTGGATCTGGGGTGAATTAGCGGGGGTAGAAAAGATCAAGGTTTTGGATGGGGGGAAGATAAGAGATGGTGGTAAACAGCTGTTTTAAAGACCTGGAGGGAGGAGTGGGATTGAAGGGAGTGAGGGAGTTTGTTCCAGAGGCGGGAGAAAGAGGAATGAAAGAGTGAAGGTGAGCAGAGAGCCGAGATTTCGGCAGTTTAACCATCAGAGGGTTGCTGGCAGATCTTGTGCGACCTGTAGGAATATTTGGGGGACAGAGCACAGAGAGAGGCTGGGGGTGCAAGGCCGGAGAGGAGTCGGTAGAAGACAGAAAGACCACCTACCTGCCTGCGGTGAGTGAGTGAAAGGCCCTCAGAGATAGCTTCATCGCGGGAGATTCCAATAATTCTGAAAGCTTTGGTTTCAACAGCGTGAAGCCGAGCTAGGTGTGAGGCAGGAGCACCGGCCCATAGGGGAGAACAGTATTCCATTGAGCTGCGGATGAAAGCCTTGTATGTGGTGAGGAGCTCAGGTGTGCCGAGGAAGGACTTCGCACGACGGAGGATGCCCAGTCGCGACTGGCTTTGGAGGCCAGCTTGAAATGTGGTTTTCCCAAGAAAGATCATGGCAGATAGTGAGACCCAAAATCTTGAGCGACAGAACTTCTTGGAGAGGATTGTTGAGAAAGTAGATGGGAGGGTTGTCCAGTCGATCTTTTCGGAGAGACATAGTAAGAGTGTGAGATTTGTCAGGATTGAAAGACATGTTCCACTTGTTTGACCAGTCTGTGATTTTGTCCAGGTCTTCAGAGAGTGAGGAGGCAGCAGACTGCCGATCTGAGGGAAGAGGAATGGAGCGGCAGAGAGTGGAGTCATCAGCAAAGAGATAGAGAGGATTTTCGAGAGAGTCAGAGAGATCATTGATGAAGACCAGAAAAAGCACGGGGGCCCAGAACAACTGCCTTGGGGAACTCCAGCCTGAACAGGAAGAGGAGATGAGAGAAACCCATTCAGGACCACACGTTGACGACGACTAGAGAGGAAGTCCGCCAGCCATGCGTGGAGATTTCCATGGATACCAAAGGAGGAGAGTTTGGTGAGCAGAGCGGGGTGCCAGACCGTGTCGAAGGCACGTGATATGTCGAGGGAGACAGCTCTAATTTCCTGTTTGGCATTGAGGACCTCCATCCATTGTTGAGAAAGCAGAAGCAGCATGTCCAGAGTAGAGTGACCTGGTCTGAAACCAAATTGATGATCAGAGATCAAGCCATTGGAGAAGAGGAAAGATTTCATATCCGAAGCAATGATGGATTCCATGACTTTGCTGATAATTGGGAGAAGGCTGATTGGTCTGTAGTTGCTAGGATCTGTTTTTGCACCTTTTTTGTGCAAAGCGGTGATGTTGGCTGATTTCCAAGCAGATGGCAGTTGACCTTGAGCAAAAGAGAGGGTGAAGAGAACAGAGAGAGGGTGAGATAGAGCAGCAGAGCAGGATTTTAGGACCCGTGGGCTGATGCCGTCGGGTCCAGTTGCAGAATCAGAGTCGAGGGTTGACAGAAACTTTTCCACCTTGTCAGGAGGAAAGGACACGGAGTCCAGGAGCAGCAGGGTACGACTGGGTATGGTGGGTACAGAGAGGGATGGGTTTGGGACACAAGATTTAGAGGCAAACACAGAGTTGAGGCATTCAGCTTTTTCACGTGCGGAGTCAGCTGTGTAGCCGTTTGAGGTAAGGGAGGGGATGGAGGGGGAACAAACACCAGAAACGGATTTGACCAGACGCCACCAGGATTTGGAAGAGGGAGACAGATAAGAGAGTTCGGTCTTGAGAACGGAGAGATATTGTTTCCTGGCTCTCCTGAGGGTGGACACACACTTGTTTCGGGCTTTGTGAAAGGAAATGAGATTTCCTTCCGTTGGATTTGCTTTCCAGGAGACGAAGGCAAGTTGTTTCTGGGCAACAGCCTCACCACAAGATTCCGTGTACCATGGACGGGAGGAAGGGTAAGACAACTGAAGACGAGATGGGATAAATCTGTGCATGAGAGAGAGCAATTTACTTTGGAAGAATTCCCAGGATGAGTTGATGTCAGAGGTGGTAGAAATGGGAGACCAGTCCAGATGATTGATGGCTGCTTGAAGACCGTGCCAGTTGGCCTGAGTGAAATGCCAGACTCGTCGACGCTGAGCAGGCTCCCTGAGGATGGTCAGAGAGATGTCCACTTTAACAAGGACATGATCAGATGATCCGATCGGAGCAGAAGAAGAGCAGCAGACATTTTCAGGGAAGTTAGTCATAACCAAGTCCAGAAGAGAAGATGTTCCGTTGACTGAGATCCGGGTCGGGAAATTGACAGATTGTGTCAGTCCCAGTGAGTCGCAGAAGTCCTTTGCTGAGGAGCCATGGCTGGTGAGAGAGGTACCCACACCCAGCCAACTGGCATGATGACAGTTGAAATCACCACATATGAGGAAGAGAGAGTTGGGATGAGTAGATAGAAGTTGGTCCATATCATCAGACAGCGAGATGTAGATGGAGTCATCACTGTTTGGTGGACGGTACAACACACATATGAACAAGAGGTGGGAGCGAAGGGGAAGCCGTAGCCAGAGGTATTCCTGGGGGTGAGGTGGAGAGAGTGCAGTGCAGGGCGAGTGAGGAAGAGAGTTTTTGATAAAGATAGCAACCCCGCCTCCAGGACGAGGCTCAGGTCTATCATACCGGAGGAGGGAGTAGCCCGGGAGAGATACTATGGAATCAGAGACATCATAAAGGAGGAAAGTTTCTGTTAAGCAGATCACGTCTGGTTTGACAGAAGCAACCTGTATGGAGAGATCAGTTAAGTTTGAACGAAGGCCCCGGATGTTTGAGGTCCATACCGTTAATGAAGAGGAAGGGGGAGCATCAGATACAGAACAGGGGGGAGGAGGGGTTGGGTAAGATGTGGAAGAGGTGGAAGAGGTAGGGAGAGCTGTTGAAGGTGTGTCAGAGATTTCAGAATAGCTCGGAGAAAGGGAAGGATGGGGCGGACAAAAGGTTTGATGGTGATTGGGTGAGCCACAATGAGGTGTTATTTGAGGAGGGGGAAGAGCGAGGCAGAAGGTTGGGGGAGATGGAGGTGAGAGTTTGAAGGGGGAAGAAGCGGGGAGGACGCTTTGAGGAGGGGGAGTGAGAGGGGGGAAATTGAGAAGCAATGAGGGTGGGGAGATTTGAAGGGGAGGGGTGAGGGGGAAGTTTGGGAGGGAAGGGGCCAAAGGGGAGGGGATTTGAAAGGGATGGATATGGGGGAGAATTTGGAGGGGAGGGGTGAGGCAGGAGTCTAGGAGGGGAGGGGCGAGGGGGCGTCTTGGCGGGGAGGGGTGAGGGGGTCGTTTAGGAGGGAGGGGGCAAGGGGGGAGATTTGAAAGGGATGGGTGATGGGGAAGATTTGGAGGGGAGGGGTGATGGGGAAGATTTGGGAGGTTAGGGGTTATGGGAAGATTTGGAGGGGAGGGGTGAGATTGGATTTTTGAAAGTGTACGATTTATGGGAAACGAACATTTATTGCAAAATGAGTTGCTTGTGGACC